>NC_091688.1:79257500-79442500 GCF_041296265.1 Equus caballus
GGCCCTACAAATCATACCTTATGGAGGGATGAGATAGCTGACTATAGAGGAAAGAAACAGAAAATTACTTGAGGACTTACAAATGATCAACATAGTCAGCGAGAGTAGCCAAAAAATTGCTCTGATAACAGGACTTTATTTCAGAAGCATTGCTGGGAAAATGAAGTCCTTGGTAACTCATCTTTTTGGAGACTGAAGTCACCAAAACCTCCCGTGAGGAAGCACCACCATATCATTGTAAGTATGCTATATCTTTTTTCCAATAGTTTTAAAAAAATAAACTTTTAATTTTAGAATAGTTTTAGTTGTGAAGATAGTACAGGGAGTTCTCATATACACCATACCCAATTTCCTCTATTATTGACATCCTACATTAGTATGGTACATTTGTCACAATTAATGAAGCAATATCGACACATTTTTCAAATGAAGTCCATAACTTATTCAGATGTTCTTGGTTTTTTTCCTAATGTCCTTTTTCTGTGCTGGATCCCACCCAGGATACCACACTACATTTATTTGTCCTCTTGGCTGTGACAAGGTCCTTGTTTTTGATCCCCTTGGCAGTTTTAAGGAGCACTGGTCAGGTATTTCTTAGAATATTCTTCAATTTGTCTGCTGGTTTTCTCATGATTAGACTGGGGTTATGGAATTTGGGGAGGAAGACCGCAGAGGTAAAGTGCCATTCTCATCACATCTTATCAAGGGTATATACTATCAGCGTGACATTGCTGCTGATGTTAACCTTGATCACCTGACTGATGTAGTGTTTGTCATTTTTCTCTACTGTAAAGTTACTCTCTCCTCTGCCCCTTTCCGTACTATACTTTTTGGAAGGAAGTCATTCTGCCCAGAACACACTTAAAGTGTGGTGAGTTGTGCTTCACTACGTTGAGGGCAGACATCTATATAAACTATTTAGAATTCTTAAGCATGGAATATTTGTCCATGTTCTATTTTATTTATTTAGTCAGTTATTTAAATCAGTATGGATTCATGAATATTTATGTTGTACTTTGGGTTATAATCCAATTCTACTTTATTTGCTGTGTTACTTAAATTGTTCCAGCTTTGGCCATGGGGAGCTTTTTCAGTTGGCTCCTATGTCCCTTTGACAAACCTCTATCATTCTTTTTGAGCACTTCTTTGCTTTCTTACTATCAGATGTTCCAGACTCACCTTGTATGTTGCCTTCCCCAGCCCTACAATCAACCTAGAATCATGTCTCCAAGAATCTCTGGTTCCTTTTATTGAAGAGTGGTATTGGAAACCAAGATCTGGGTGCTAAGTGTGCCATATCTTTTTAAAATGTTGCAAACCATTAAGGAGAAGAATTGTGGTAATAAATCCTAAATCTAGTAACATCCCACCATCCATCTATCCATCCAAATATTCATTGTGAAGATTTTTTGGAAGCATACAATGTATCAGTCTCAGTACTAGACACTGGGTACACAAAATAAAGAGTAATCTGTGTTTATATGGAAGTTCACAGTGGGCTGGTAGCAAGAGCTTAGACGTCTACACAAACACCATGATAAAATCTTGTTTGTTTAATTTAATTTGACAAATATTTATCACATGTGTAGTTGGTATTGTGCTGGGTACTTGAGATATGAAGAGAAACATGGCCCAACTGCTGCCTTCAAGGAACTTATGTATTAGTGAGGTGGGGATGGGGCGACCAGAGAACAGAGGTAAACAGGCAGTCAAAATACAGTATGGTGTGGTGTGTGGTGTCTATTCCTAATTTACGGTCTGAGACTTGAATAACGCATCTTCCCCCAAGTAGCTTTCCAAAGGACGATTTCTAAGAATAATACCCAAGTCCCGAAAGGCCTGCATTAGCAATAGATTCAGCCTCAGTCTCTCTTAGTGTCTGCCTTCCCTAATGTATTCAAAAATCCTTTAGAGTTTTCCTCATGTACCAAATATTTACCCTATCTCACCAGTAGAGCTTGCCTTGTGTGGAGTATTCCATGACTGCTCTCAGAAACTGCTCTAGAAAGAGTGCTTATGTCCAACTTTGAAAAGATTGGTCTTTTTCTCACTGTTGCCACCCCGTGGTGCTGGAGTGCATTACTGCCATGTTCAATGAGGCATTGCGTTGGGGCTGAGTCCCCTGCCCTGGTCCTATTTACTCAAATATGGAGCTGTTTGGTCACTTAGAGATTTTCTGAGACTGAATCAGCAGCTCAGATGTGAATATATTGTAATAGAAGAAAATAATATGTATGAAAACTCCCATTAACTTAGCCTGACTTTGTACAGGATTGAAAGACTCGGAGCCATTTCATTTGGGTATACAATGGAAGATTTCGGCCTAAGCTGTTGATGGTAGGACTGAGCTTTTGTGGTGCCCCCTCAGTCTCGGTTTTCTGGTATATGATCTTGGGCAAGTGGTTTTAATCGCTCAGACTCTTTTTCCCGTTTGTAAGCGATGGAGGGCATGATACCTTTGCTTAGTCCCTTGAGGGGCTGTTGTGAGCGTATAATGAGTTAATGGATGGGAAGTCAGTATTTTCCAAATGAAAAATGTGATGATAACAATAAGACTATTATTGATTATTTTTATCAACACAATATTAATTGAGTTTATAAGCACATAATTTGGAGCCAGACAGACCTGGGTTTAATGCCTAATTCTGTGAACTTGAACAAGTTACTTGTCTTTCTGAGCCTCAATTTCCTCCTCGAGGAAATGGGCGCTAGTAATGATTTTAGAAAGGGAGGCAATGTGTGTGATTGAATACATGGTGTTATGCATGAATCTACATATGTTGAAACCCTAACCTCCAGGAACATAGTATTAGGAGATGGGGCCTTTGAGAGTTAATTAGGTCATGAGGGTGGAGCCCCCAGGATGGGATTAGTATCCTTATAAGAAGGAGAAGAGAGCCAATCCTCTCTCTCTCCACCATGTGAGGACACAGCAAGAAGACCACTGTCTGCAACCCAGAAGAGGGGTCTTACCAGAATCCAACCCTGCTGACACTCTGATCTGACTTCTACCCTCCAGAACTGTGAGAAATGCATTTCTGTTGTGTAAGCCAACCAGTTTGTGGGATTTTGTAATAGCAGCCTGAGCTGACCTAGATGCTTGGACTAAGGTTATTTGTCGTCATTATCAACACAACGGTGATGGCAGGATTCACACCTAAGAGTAGCATTAAAAGATGTAGTCTTTATGAGTATTGACATAATTGATTCATTCCACAAATGTTTACTGATATTTTTTAGGTGCTAGAGAACATCCGTAGGGAACAAAGCAGACAAAAATTACTACCCTCTTGGAGCTAACCTTCTAGTGGTGGAAGATAGACAATAGAAAAATTAATAAATACAATGTGTAGCCTGTTAGATGGTAGTAGGTGTTATGGATAAGGATTAAGCACCAGGGAGGAATTTCTAATTCTAGTAGGGTGGTCAGGGAAGGCCTCACTGAGAAGGTGGCCTCTGTGTAGTGACCGGAAGGAGGTGATGGAAAGTCAGAAGGTGACCTGTGGGGAGAGTTTCTGAGGCAGAGGGAAGAACAAATACAAAGGCCTGAGATGAGAGTTGAGAGCAGGTGTGGCTGGGTCTTGACCTTCTTGATTAAGGCAGTGCTCTAGTGGAGATGTCTTTGCTCAACACATGGTTCTGATTTCTCCCCAGAATGCTCATCAAGCGGTCAGCTCCAGGTTGCTGTAGGTAGATCCTCTATCAAGTTGGCACCATAAACTGGCCACAGAAACTGCCAGATAGCTTTACCCTCAGCCTGTTCTTGATGGTACAGTCCATCTAGCTGGCTTGGTTTTAAACCAAAAATATGACAATGGCACACCTCTTTTAACTTCCAATTTCTAAGAAACATAACTAACCATACAAAAATGCTTACCACACTCTAGGATGGGATTCTCAATTTCTTTCTGTCAAGGGTCCTAAATGGAGAAAGAGGGCCTGCATACCCCCAGAAACCTGGGGACACAGCCTGCAGTGACATTTCCAGCTTGAAATTTCCTGAAAACTTTGAGTTTATTTTATCAAATAATGTAAAATTTACAATACACCTGTTCTATTTTGTAAAATATTAAACCTTCAAAAATATGAATACTCCAAAATAAGGTATTTTTATCCTAAAGCTTTATGTACCCATTAGTATACTGCCATGTACCCTGTGAGTTCCTCATCTTGAGAAGTATACGAAATTGGGCTGTATCAAGTAGAATTATTTTGGTTTTCAGGTTAAATACTCTGTTCCAAATGTATTATATCTATAAACCTTGCAAGTGCAAATTTGCATGCAAATTGTCACCCCTGCCTGATTTCCTTCTAGTCATGTTGTCTCTAACATGCAGTTTCCCAAAGTAGTTAAGCATTGCCTCTTTTCGACACCCTTCTCTTTCGCCTTGGGGTTTCCTATTCTTTTTCTCTTTAATTGAAATATCTTTGACATAGACCATTGTGTAAGTTTGAGGTGCACAACATGTTGGTTTGATACATTCACATATTGTAACATGACTGCCACTGTAGCGTTAGCTGGAGCCTCTATCACGTCACAGAATTATCGTTTCTTTTTTGTGGTGGAAATAATTAAGATCTAGTTTCTTAGCAAGTTTGATGTTTACAATCAATGTGCTTTCTTTTTATTCTGTCTTCTCACTGCTGGCAGCGCTTATCCTTTTTGGGTGTTCAAGTCTTTGTCATCTTACAAGTCTTTGTCTTTGTTTAAAAATATGTCTGCTGAAGTCAGGTTGCCTTTTTTTTTTTTAGCAGCTTTATTGAGATATACTGCTTGGATTGAGATATAATCACAGAATCTATCTCTTAGGGCTGTTGTGAGGATTAAATGAGTTAATGTCTGCAAAATGCTTTGAGCAGTGCATGACACATGGAAAGTGCTCAATAAGTGTTATCTATTGTCTATTACTATTATTGTCTGCTTTGTTACATACTTGGTCATTGGAGGGTGCTTAACACAAATAGATGTGTTCATCCTTCTCCTCCTCCACTCCAAGCTCTTCTGAGCTCACACAGTACTTCCTACAAACTCTAGCCCTTCTCATTATATTGTGATTATTTGCTCTCAAAGCCTTCTCTCTCCCTTTTGACCAGTGCTTTTCAACTGGCTGTGAAATTTTGCCCACCCCTCTCCAGGGGACGTTTAGCAATGTCTGGAGACATTTTTGGTTGTTACAACATTTGGATAGCACAGCTGAAGCACAGTGCTACTGGCATCTAATGGGTAGAGGCTAGGGGTGCTGCTAAACTGCTAACATCTTACGATGCACAGAATAGGCCCATAACAAAGAATTATCCTGCCCTAAATGTCAATAGCATCATGGTTGGGAAACCCTGCCATAGGCAGTGAATCCAAAAGGCAATTCCCAACCATCTTTACACATCTGGTATAATGCGTGGTCTGAAGCAGGCACTGAAACTATTTGTTGAATCAGTTCTTGCATGAACGCTGTTAATGTAGAGGACATGATATTTCCAGTGGAAGTTCTGCCTGAATAAATACTTACAGAAGGCTATTAACCATGGACTCTGACATTTGCATGTTTGTCAAATGTTTATTCATAAGACTTAAAAAGACAGCACTGATAACTTTGTAGGAGAGGCTGTGTCTAATGCTGGATGTGTAAACATATTTAATTTCCATCGTTTTTGTAGCATCTAGTCATTAGTTGAAGGCCTAATCCATATAGATCCTCTGAGGTAGAACCACTGAGTATGATTTTGACTTGTTTTAGATCTCTACTTAAGAAGAGTCCTAAGAAGATTTCTATCTTTTCTATTCCCCACCCCCACCCCCCCACACCTCCAGCCACAGCTTCCCTCCCTGTGACCATCTGAAAATGGCTGGAAGGGACAAGATTCCCTTCCCTTTCTAATCATTCCTTGAATTGCTGAGTGGATCAGCACATAGGTGCAGCCTCTGCCTTGCCAGTTGCTACCAGTCTGGGGACAGAGAGGAAATGACTAAAAATTGAACGGAGGCTTCCCACAGGGCTGTGAGGAGATCTAGCCCATTTTTAGCACCTTTTAATGTGAAAATGTCTCTCAGCAGGACTTCCCCCCTCATTGTTTGTTTAGTTATGTGATCAGGAAGCAGACACAGTTTTCTTGAATTATTCCTGCCAGACACTAAATTATATCTGAAAGCAAAGCTTTTGATTTTTTTCTTCACCATTCATTTTCATTTTTGTTGTCATCCCAAGGGTGGCTGATTGAGTTGAAGCCATTTTCTCTTTAAATTCCAGTGGAAGTGAAAAGCAAAAAAGTCAGAAAATAAGCAAGAGAGTTGAACAGTTTGCTACTATAATGATGAGATCCAGGATTGAATCCAATGACGTTTCCTTAACATTCTGAAATGTCCACATGAATCCAAGAAGAGAAACCATCCCAGGATGAGAGGACCGTAAAAGGTGTTGGCTTAGATTTGCCAAGTACAGGGTGGGAGTGTGGGACTGGTTCACTGTCTATTTGAGGTTGTCACCGAGTGGAAAAAAGAGAATGGCGTGGAATCAGAAGAGAAAGAGAGAAATTACATCCTGCTATGTAAAATTATTAAAGTTGACATTGGTTGTAAATTGAAGAACAATTAAGGAGAAGAAAAATTATAAAATATGGTTTAGCTATGAAAAAGGAATAGAATTGCTAACCTTTTAAATTATTTCTGAGCTACTTTTATTATTTACAAGAACTGCCTATTTGTATCCCGTTCGAACCCTGTTTATGTACAAATGTTAGTGACTTCGTTCAACAGATAGGCACCGGCCGGCTTTAGGCAGTGAATGGGTGCTGGCACATAGAAACGAAAGACACATTGCCTTCAGAGGGGTCCTTTTACCTACAGAATAATCAAATTACCTAGTCTGGTTGTGACTAAGGTTCTTTATCTGTAATCATGTTTCTGATGATAATAAGTCTAGTTCTACTATGTTGTGAGAGTCAAATGAGATAATTTATGTATGAAGCCCGTTCATTGGGAACTATAAAGCATTACACATGTCGATTATTATTTTGTTTTCAGGAGCCAAGTATGGAAGTGGCTTACATCACTTCTACTCACATCTTACTGGCCAAAACACAGTCAAGTTGACTAGAAGGGCATCTGGGAATATAAAGGAGCATATAGATACTTGGTGAGCACTAATAAATACCATTTTAGAGGGATGGACAGAGGGGAAGTCTTAACTACCTAAATTCTTTAGGGAATTGATTCACAGAGATAAATGGTTGCAAATAGTGACAGTTTTTTTTAAACTCACTTGCAAACTCAGGATACTCTACAATTAAAAGATGATATAGGACTTCCCAGCACGAAGAGTGATTATCCTTTGTATGATTATGCGTATTTGTACCACATGATTCCCTGTACATGCAGGGAACAATTCTAAATTTGAAATTTATTTTGTTGCTTTGCTGGCTGTGTCATAACAGGCAATTTACTAAACCTGTCTGAGCTGCAGTTTCCTCACCCGTGAAATGGGCCTGGCAATACCTATCTTGGAACTTCTGTGAGGATTAGAGATAAATATGCAAAATGCCTTTGCTCATCTGAAATTCCTCATGTTTTTCATATCCTTTGGAGAAAAAAATCAATTATTTGCAACCAAAACAAAATATAAAAAACAAAGCAAAACAAGACGAAAATCTTTAAGTCCGTTCTGGAACCTGGTAGAGTTATTTTGTGGTTTACTATGAGAAAATCCATCCTGTCTTAATTACACTCAGACTGGTTAAAGGAGAAGAATGCGGTCTTGGCCTGTAGCCTTGTGGGATATTTTGAATAATCTGTCACTTCTCGAAAGGCTGGGTTGAGTTGATGGCTACAGCAAAATTTCACCATGATCTGAGGACCCTGAACAGGGCACAGGAGACTGGCACATACTCTGTTAGAAGTCAGGCTCAGGTGAGATGCTTCAATCTCCAGGATAAAACTGGAGATTGAATAACACTGTACACTTCAGCCTAGCACTTTTCATCTGAAAACCTCAAGGCATTCAGGAAACATTAATTAATTAAGCTTTACAACAGGCCTGTGAAATAGGTAAGGATATTCACGAACGTTTCTCTAGGGAAACAACATGGCAGCTGTTTAGCAACAAGCAAGAATACTAAGTGGCAGGCAGTAAGGAACTACAGACACATGCAATTAAAAAATGATAAGAGCGCTTGGAGGTGGGGTTCTGTCTTGGAATTTGGCCCAGATCCTGGCACTGACAGCTCCAGTGTTAGGAGGAGGGCTGGTCCATGCGATGAGTACGGCTGAAAGCCCAGGTAGGCCTGGACCATTTGAATCTCAGTGCAATCCTGCAGTGTTTCCTTACATAAGATGGTGTTTGTTTGTTTGTTTATTAATTTGACAGCATTAGCTACTGCTGCTTATGCCTCAAAGCTTACTTCTCCTTTGAGGAGTGAACGGAGCTAACGTAGAAAAATCAGTAAGTTATGAACCCTTCTGAGTGAAAATTTCTATTTTTCATAATAAAAAAATTTCCCATGAATTTTCTTTTCTGTACCAAGACAATGTGGAGGTGGGGGGAGCCAATTAGAAACAAAAATCACATCAACAATGCCAGTATTTAGGATTTGGGAGAAAAAAATTTTAATGTTTAAAATTTAAATAAATTATTTCTATTTAGTAAAAAAAAACTTAGGAGGATGATCTAATTGTCTTTTCTTCTCTCTAGGAATTTTTCATTTTAAGATCCTGAGTTATTCTTTATCAATAAAGACCCAAAGTTAGGAGCTTAAATTCAAACAAGTTTTGTTGGGTCCTAGAGAATAATTATTAGCTCTCAGGGTTGAGGGAGAATAAAACTGACATTTACTGGGTATTTCTACTTTGTGCCAAGTAACTTAGATATGTTAATCTCATTTAAACTTCATATATAGATATATATTCATATAACATACATTAACTTCACAGAAAGGCCTACAATGAAAAGTAAAATATCTCTTCTCTTATCATCTCTTCCCTTTGTATATATTTCCAGTAAAAAGGTTTATGCATATACCTGTATGTGTAGAAATATATATATGGTGAATGTACATGTGTGTATGTGTATATGTATATATGCGTATAATTTTAATTGACACAAATGGGATCATACTATGCACACCACTGTCTACATAGCTTTTAAAATGTGATATATAAATATGGGAGCTTTTCCCCCTTAAGCACATAGAGCACCAGCCTCATTATTTTTATTGATTGTATGGCATTCTATTGTACAATGGCATTCCAATGTACCAGAGTGTATTAACTGGTTCCTGTTGTTGGACTTTTAGATTGTTTTCTGTTTTTGTAATCACAAATAGTTAAAAAGATATAGCTATATCTTGGCATATATTTTTGAATATACATATCCATACAAAAATTTCTAACAATGGAATGATTGTGTTCAAATATATGAGTATTTAGAAATTTGATGGACATAGCCAAATTGCTATCCAAAAATATTATGTACATTTACATTTTTCTACCAATAGTGGAAGTTTTAACAGGAACTTCATTAAGTTCCTGTTTCCACCCACTGTTGTCAACATTGGGTATTATGGCTTTTTAATTTTTGCCAGATAGGTGAAATATGGTATCTCATTATTTTGATTTATATTTCTATAAATTTAAGAAATTGAACATATTTTCATATGTATTCAGACCTTTGTATTAGTTTTCCTATGAACTACTTGTTTATAGTATTTGACTAGTTTCTATTGCATTATTTTTAAAAAATTAATCTTTTTAAGGTCTTTATAAACTAAGACAT
Source organism: Equus caballus (assembly GCF_041296265.1). Lineage (NCBI taxonomy): Eukaryota > Metazoa > Chordata > Mammalia > Perissodactyla > Equidae > Equus > Equus caballus. The sequence goes on from NC_091688.1 coordinate 79,267,262, forward strand.
TAGTTTTTGCATTTATATTGCACATATTTTTTCCAAGTATTTTGACTTTAGACTTTATGTATTTTTTCTGTACAGAAACTTTATATTTCTATGTAGATAATTTATCATTCCTTTTTTATTGCTTCTAGGTTTTATCTCTTATTTACAAAGATATTTCCACTTCCAAGATTATAAATAAATTCTAGTGTTTTCACAGGTTTTATTTTTACGATTTTGATTCATCTGGATTTTTTCTTTTTATTATTAATTAATTAATCAATTAGTTTTGAGGAAGATTAGCCCTGAGTTAACATCTGCCACCGATCCTCCTCTTTTTACTGAGGAACTCTGGCCCTGAGCTAACATCCATGCCTGTCTTCCTCTACTTTTTTTTATATGTGGGATGCCTGCCACAGCATGGCTTGACAAGCGGTGCATAGGTCCGCACCCGGGATCTGAACCAGCGAACCTCGGACCAGCAAAGTGGAATGTGCGCACTTAACTGCTGAGCCAGCAGGCCAGCCCCTTTTTTTCTTTTTAAATAAGAAGCAATATAGTTGCACTTAGGAACAGACCAAACGAGTAGGGGCTGTAGGAGACAGGCTTTGTAGTAACAAGAGGATGAGGTGAACCCTGGTTCCTGTGAGGATGTGATTGGCTTGTTTGAATAATTTTGCAGGCTGGCAGAGAAGTGAAGGCTGTAAGGTTGAGGATCAGGTGGGGTGTGGCTGGTCCTGCAGATAAAGAAACTAACCAGATGGGGAGCTTCCCACTGGGTGAGGGTCATATCTAGTAAACACATGGGAACTTAAGCCTTTAGGGCTCTGTGAGCTTCAAAGATGTCAAGGCAGCACGCGACATTTTAGGCCTTACGTACAGTCTTCCTGTTTCAATTTTCAGGTCATTAAAACATCTTCATTATATCTATTGATTAACTTTATAATGGGAAAATGTTAAAAATTTAAGATTTTGTAGTACACGTCTCTGAAAAAATACTGTTTTTACTTGTTTAACCCAAGATTTCTAAGTAAGATATTGTTTGAAACAGTTTTATTTTATAAAAGCTTGGAAACCAAAGGACTACACTCTGCTGTTTCCCTGTTACATTACTAAACCCGGTCCATTCTTGAGATGCTTAAGAAGGGATGCACAATAAGTGATGAAGCGTACGTAGCAGATGCAGCCCCACGGTGACTTCCACCCTTCCTCATTGCAGCGTTACCCTTCTTCCCTTGTAATTAATAATTATTTTGCGGGAGAGATACTTTGAGTAAATATTTCATTGGTCATCAAATTTTCAGTTTATGTACTTATTTACTTATATAGACTCATGCTTTTCTGTATTTTTCAATGGCTTATAGTCCGTTAATATCTTTATTTATTTTAATGCCCACATTTTCTCCAGTTTGGTCAATGGGAACCCCTTCAAGCTGATTCTATGATTGAGGATATGATTAGGTTAAAATCTACCATCTTGCTACCTGTTCTTTGTTCCATATTTCCTCTTTTTCTGCCTTCATTTAGAGTGAATATATATTTCATAATTTTATTCTATTTCCTTCATTGGCTTTTGAGCTATAATTTTTTGTTTTATTTCAGTGGTTGTTTAGGGTTTATAGTAGCCATCTTTAACTTACCACAATCTGCTTTTAAGTAATAGTATACTACTTCATGGGTCTTATAAGAACCATAAAGCACTATACTTCCATTTCAACTCTCCTAGTATTTGGACTGTTGTTGTTATACATCTTACTACTGTATTTGTTATAAATTCCACAATACACTGTTATTATTCTTGCTTTAAAATGTCATTTATATTTTAAGTGATTACAAAATATTATTTTTTTGGCTTTTTTTTGGCTTTTTCTCCCCAAATCCCCCCAGTAGATAGTTGTATACTTTTAGTTGTGGGTCCTTCTAGTTGTGGCATGTCGGATGCCACCTCAACATGGCCTGATGAGTGGTGCCATGTCCATGCCCAGGATCCAAACCGGCGAAACCCTGTACTGCTGAAGCGGAGTGCGCCAACTTAACCACTCAGCCACGGGCTGGCCCCCAAAATATTATTTTATGTTTACCCCTTATTTACCATTTCTGGTGTTCTTCCTTACTTTGTGTAGATCTAGATTCCATCTGGTATCTTTTTCCTTCTGCCTGAATGGCTTCCTGTAATACTTCTTACAGTGCAGGCATGCTGCTCATGAATTCTTCCAGCTTTTATATATCTGAAAAACTCATTATTTCATGTTCATTTTGAAAGATATCTTCCCTTGCTATAGAAGTCTACATTTAACGTTATTTTTACTTTCAGGAGTTTACAGATGGTACTCCATTGTCTTTTGATTTGCATTGTTTCTGATGAGGTCTGCTGTCATTCTTATGATTGTTTCTGTAATTTGTCTTTTTTACTAATTACTTTTCAGATTTTCTTTTTATTAGTGGTTTTAAACAGTTTTATTTTGATATATCTTGGTATAATTTTATTCAAGTTTCTTGGAGTTCATTCAGCTTCTTTGATCTTTGGGTTTGGAGTTTTTATCAATTTAGAAAATGTTCAACCATTATTTCTTCAAATATTTTTCTGTTCTTATCCCCCATTCCCTTTAGGGACTCCAATTACACCTAAATTAGGTCCCTCAGAATTGTCTCTCTTACACCAATGGATAGATCATTCAAGCAGAAGATCAGCAAGGAAACATTAACCTTAAATGACACATTAGACCAGATGGACTTAGTAGATATGTACAGAACATTCCATCCAAAAACCACAGAATACATATTCTTTTCAAATGCACATGGAACATTCTCCAGGATAGATCACATATTAGGCCACAAAACAAGTCTCAGTAAATTTAAGAAGATTGAAGTAATACCAACCATCTTTTCTGACCACAATGGTGTGAAGCTAGAAATTAACTACAGGAAGAAATTCAGAAAAGCCACAAATATGTGGAGATTAAACAAAATACTACTGAACAATGATTGGGTCAATGAAGAATCAAAGGAGAAATCAAGAAATACCTGGAGACAAATGAAAATACGACATGCCAAAATTTATGGGATACACCAAAAGCAGTTCTAAGAGGGAAGTTTCTAGCAATATAGGCCTACCTCAACAAATGAGAACAATCTCGAATAAATGATCTAACAGTGCACCTAAGGAACTGGAAAAGGAAGAGAAAACTAAGTCCAAAATAAGTAGAAGAAAGGAAATAATAAAAATCAGAGCAGATATAAATGAAATTGAGATTAAAAAATAGAAAAAATCAATGTAACAAAGAGCTATTTCTTTGAAAAAATAAACAAAATTGACAAGCCTTTATCTAGACTCACCAAGATAAAAAGAGAGAAGGCTCAACTAAATAAAATCAGAAATGAAAGAGGAGAAATTACAACAGACACCTCAGAAATACAAAAGATTATAAGAGAATACTAGGAAAAGCTATATGCCAACAAATTGGACAACCTAGCAGAAATGTATAATTCTTAGAACATATAGCCTTCCAAAACTAAATCAATAAAAATAGAGAATTTGAATAGGCCAATCACCAGTAAGGAGATTGAAACAGTAATCAAAAACCTCCCCAAAAATAAAAGTCTAGGACCAGACAGCTTCCCCAGTGAATTCTACCAAACATTCAAAGAAGACTTAATACCTATCCTTCTCAAACTTTCAAAACATTGAGGAGGAGGGGAAGTTTCCTAATTCATTCTATGAGGCCACCATTACCCTGATATCAAAATCAGAGAAGGACAGCACACACAAAAAGAAATTACAGGCCAATATCACTGATGAGCATCAATGCAAAAATTCTCAACAGAATACTAGCAAATTAAATACAATACATTAAAAAGATCAAACACCACAATCAAGTGGGGTGGATTCCAGGGATGCAGGGTTGGTTCAACAACCACAAATCAACCAACATGATACACCACATTAACAAAATGAAGAATAAAAATCACATGGTCCTCTCAATAGATGCAGAGAAAGCATTTGAGAAGATACAGCATCCATTAATGACAAAAACTCTGAATAAAATGGACATAGAAGGAAAGTACCTCAACATAATAAAGGACACATATGACAAACCCACAGATAATATCATATTTGATGGCGAAAAACTGAAAGGTATCCTTCTAAGAAAAGGAACCAGACAAAGATGCCTGCTTTCACCACTCTTATTTAACATAGTATTGGAAGTCTTAGCCAGAGCAATCAGGCAAGAAAAAGAAATAAAAGGGACCCAAATTGGAAAGAAAGAAGTGAGACTGTTGCTATTTGTGGATGACATGATTTTATATATAGAATACCCTAAAGAATCCACCAAAACACTTTTAGAAATAATAAATGAATATGGTGAAGTTGCAGGATACAAAATCAACATACAAAAATCAGTTGTGTTTCTATACATTAACAACAAAGTCACAGAAAGAGAAATTAAGTATACAATTTCATTTACAATTGTGACAAAAAGAATAAACTACCTAGGAATAAACTTAACCAAAGAGGTGAAAGACCTATACACTGGAAACTGTAAATCGTTGTCAAAAGAAATAGGAGACACAAAGAAATGGAAAGATTTCTGAGCTCTTGGACTGGAAGAATTAACATAGTTAAAATGTCCATACTCCCTAAAGCAACCTACAGATTCAAAGCAATTCCTATCAACTTCCAGTAACATTTTTCACAGAAATAGAACAAAGAATCCTAAAATTTATACAGAACGACAAAAGACACTGAATAGCCCAAGGAATCCTGAGAACACAGAACAAAGCTGGAGGTATCACACTCCCTGATTTCAAAATATACTGCAAAGCTATAGTAATCAAAAATAGATTAAAGGCTTGAATGTAAGACTTGAAACAATAAAACTTCCAGAAGAAAACATAAGCAGTATGCTCTTCACCATCAGTCTTAGCAGCATATTTTCAAAAACCATATCTGGCCATGCAAGGGAAACAAAAGAAAAAATAAACGAATGGGACTACATCAAATTGCAAAGCTTCTGCACAGCAAAGGAAACCATCAGCAAAACAAAAATACATTGCGAGAAGATATTTGTAAACCATATATCTGATAAGGGCTTAATATCCAAAATATGTAAAGAACTCATACATCTCAACAACAAAAAACTAACAAACCAATTAAAAAATGGGCAAAAGACCTGAACAGATATTTTCCCAAAGAATATATGAAGATGGCCAACAGGCACATGAAAATATGCTCAACATCTCTAATTATTAGGGAAATGCAAATCGAAACTACAATGAGATACCACCTCACAACTGTCAGAATGGCTATAATTAACAAGACAAGAAATAACAAATGTTGGAGAGGTTGTGGATGAAAGGGAACTCTCATACACCGCTGGTGGGAATGCAAACTGGTGCAGCCACTTTAGAAAACAGTATGGAGATTCCTCAAAGATTAAGAATAGAACTACTATACAATCCAGCTATTCCATTGCTGGGGTTTTATCCAAAGAACTTGAAAACACAAATGCATATTGATATATGCACCCCTATGTTCATTGCGACATTATTTGCAACTCACAATTGCCAAGAATTGGTGACAACCTAAGTGCCCATAAAGGGACGAATGGATAAAGAAGATGTGGTATATATACACAATGAAATACTACTCAGCCATAACAAAGATGAAATCTTGCCATTCACAACAACATGGATGGACCTTGAGGGTATTTTGCTGAGTGAAATAAGCCAGAGGGAGAAAGTCAAATACCATATGATCTTACTCATCAATAGAAGATAAAGACAACAACAACAACAACAAACACATACATGCAGAGATTAGATTGATGGTTACCAGAAGGGATAGGGTGGAGCGAGGAGGCCGAAAAGGGTGGCTAGGCATGTGTGTATGGTGATGGATGGTAATTAGTCTTTGGGTGGTGAACATGATGTAATTTACACAGAAATTGAAATGTAATGATGTACACCTGAAATTTATATAATATTATAAATCAGTGTTACCTCAAAAAAATTGTCTCTTTTTTTCTCTTTGTGTTTTGAGTTATTTGTATTGTATGTCTTCAAATTTACTAATTTTTTCTGCAATGTTTAATCTGCTGTTATCCCATTCTATGTATTTTTCATCTCAGAGATTGTAGTTTTTATTCTAGAAGTTTGATATTTTTTTAAAAAAGTATCTTCCATATCTCTAGTTAGCATACTCACTCTTGCTTCTAGCTTCCTGAACACATAAAATATAATAACTGTTCTAATGTCTTTGTCAACTAATTCTGTCGTTTGTGTCATTTCTTCGCTGGTCATGATTTATTGCTTCTGTTCATTATGGGTCACATGTTTCTTCCTTTTTGAACACCTGGTAATTTTTTTTAAAGATTTTTTATTTTTCTTTTTTCTCCCCAAAGCCTCCCAGTACATAGTTGTGCATTTTTAGTTGTGGGTCCTTCTAGTTGTGGCATGTGGGGTGCCACCTCAGCATGGCTTGATGAGCGATGCCATGTCTGCGCCCAGGATTTGAACTGACGAAACCATGGGCTGCTGAAGCAGAGCATGACAACTTAGCCACTTGGCCCCAGGGCTGGCCCTGAATGCATGGTAAGTTTTGATTTGATCCCAGATCTTGTGATTTTACCTTTTTGTGTGCTGGATATTTTTGCGTTCCTATAATATATAATGTGTCCTGCTTTTAATCTTTGTTAGGCATGACCAGAGCAATGTTTATTCAAGGCTACATTTTTCCTACTGCTGAGGCTAAAGCTTTCTGAATATATTACTGATGCTCTGGGAATTATTTGGTTTTTCACTCTGGCTGATGGAAATAGGAACTATACCTTACCCTGTGTGAGCCCAGGTGTTTTTCTCTCTAATCCCTTTGAACAGTTCTTTCTTCTGCCTTGGGTTGTGCTGATCAGCATTCAGCTGCTACTCAAGTAGGACCCTTTGCAGAGCTCCAGAGTGCACCCTCCCTCTCTCTCTCCTTCTCTCCTCTGTGTTGTTCTGTTTCGTTAACTCTAGGTAACTTAACCTCCCCATACTTTCAATTCTTATTCCTCAATTCAGTAATACTGTTGGATTCTGCTTGGTTCCATCTTTTTTTTTTTTTTTTTGTGCTATAGTCTGGAAAGTCTCTTTAGATGGTTGGAACAATCATAGCAGCATCTTTGTTGCTTGATGTTCAGTTTTGAAAATCATTTTTACAGATATTTTGTCCAGACTTCTGGTTGCTTCAGGAGGGACAAGAAATTGGGTCCCTATTTCTCTATCTTGGTCAGAAATGGGACTCAACTCACTTTCTATTCATTCATTCATTTCTTTCTTTTCTCTATAAAATACTCCTGTATAAAAGGGGTCACTTCTTTCATTATGTCTTGTTATTTAGACACATGAAAGCTATTGATTTTGTTTGTAATTTCTATTGCTGCTTTTCACTGAATTCTTTTATTGTTTATATATTGTTTGTGTTTTTCAGTTGGTCTCATTTGCATGGATATGATGCTTAAGTGAGAAGTAAATTTTGTTGTGTGAAGCCACTGAGATTTTGGACTTGGTAATGAAGCATTAGGTAGCTATCCTGAGTGATATAACTAATAAAGGACTTAACATTCAAGTGTATTAAGGTAAAATTCTTTTGAGGCTATGGAGTGGAAATAGAAAGTCAAAGAGAAAAAAGGAACAATAAAATTTTCCACTGTTCTAGAGCTTGTTCATGTATTTTTTAAATTAATGTTTTCATGTTATATCTTTCCCCACCCTTTTACTTCCAATATATCTATGCTCTTGAATTTGAAGTAAATTATTTTGGGGGAGAGGGGTCATGTTCACCCTACCAATCTCTGTCTTTTAACTGGTATATTTAGACCATTTACATTTAAGGTAATTATTTTGTTAGAGCTTAAATCTGCTGTTTTATTTTAGCTCTTGAAGGCTCCATACAGTTTTCTCACTCCCTGGAATTCTCTGCCCCCATTGTCTCCTGGCTAGCTCCTCAGCTTTTAGTAGGTCTCACTTCAGTGTCATCATCTCAGAAAGGTCTTGCTTGACCACTAAAACCTCTCTCTGTTATTTCCCATCTCTGTATCTTCTTTTTTCCTTTACAGTAAATCCTTCTTACAATTTATAGTTGTTTTTACTTGTCTGTTGACTTGTTTTTTGTTTGTCTTCCCCTCTAGAATATAAGTGCCATGAGGCAAGAACTGAGTCAGCCTGGTTCATTGCCCTGTCATGAGTCTATCTGTTTAATAGATGAAGATATAGGTTTAGCAACTTTTCCAAAGCATAGCCAGTAAAATGTGGCTGGGAGTTGAGACCCATACCTGCATAATGATCTCCCCAGACACATGTCTGTTTGTTGCCATGCAAAGTCTATCTGTGTAATCATTCATTGATTTTTTTGATTCATTTGATAAGCAGTTATTGGGCACAGACTAAGTACCAGGCTTTAGGGATGGGAGTGGTAGGGACAGAAATGGAAGACACTGTTTCTGACTTCAGGAAGCTCACAGCCTGGCAGGAGACACGATCAATAAACAACTGGTTATAGTGGAGCATGATAAACTCTATAACAGAGGAAAGTGCTAAAGAGGAGGGAACCCTCACTGACTCCTGGAGAGGAAGGGATGAAGGTATTTTCTGGAGAGGATGCTGCCTGAGCTGGAGTTTGAAGGCACATCTTACTTGTATTTATTATATTACACCTTAATATAATGCCAGGAGTCCTTGAGACACTAATAAATTTTGGTTATTGTATTTAGGAATAGGAGTTAACCAGAAAATTAGGGATTAGGGGTATGTAGAAACATGTTCTAAGAAGAAGGAATAGCATATGAAAAGGAATAGAGATGAGATGGAATATGGCCCATTTGAGGAAATGCAGAGATCCTTTGGCAGGAGTAGATGGGATATGTTTGGGAGTGGCGGGAGGTGAAGGCAGTCAGGGAGCAGGAGTGATCATGAAGTGCATTGTATCCTGTACATGAAAGGGGAGCCATTGAAGCACAATAGTATGAATGTAGCTGAAATTATTTAGAAGCAGCAAATGGAGAAAAGGTGCTCTGTTTCTGTTGTCCTGTTTGGGTAAGAGTTTTGCCAGAAGATTTGATTATCCTTAGATCAAACTTCTTTTGAAAGCACAGTCCTCTATAATGCTGATTTTATAATTATTCTTTTTCTCCTGAGAGAAATTTACTTCAGTGCTTGGGAATCACGTGCCATCTACATATTTAATGGCTTTTAGAATACCTTAGACAGCACCTGCTACACTCTTCTCTGCAGGTCTAGGAAGAATGCATTGCTCTGTGACTTGCTTAGCGAAACCCTCCCTGTGCATGATTTCCCCCAGGTAGAGGATGCGGGCACGCAGGGTAAACTTTGCAGCCCTTGAATGTGTCTTCGCCTCCTTCTCTGGAACCAGGGACAGTCTGGAAATAAATACCTTTTTATGTTGAGTCAAGTTCAAAACAACATGCAAGGCACCCAATTTACACCTGTGGGGAAAGAAGGACCTTCAGTGAGAGCTAATTGAATAGCTTTGCCCTGGTAGCAGGCACTTTTGTTTCTGCTAGTGGAAAGCAGACCTCTGGAGAACCAAGAATCAGGTGGCCTAATTTCCCTGGGAGTCCTTGCATTCTGGAGAAGTGTAGGATTTCAGAGGAAATTTTTCTGTTTTCTGAGCACGTGAAGTGTGTGCAGGCTAAGCAATCTGTTCCTTCACTGACAGCTGCTGCAGTCCCCTGTGAGGCCTCTTTGAGCTGTCCACAAAGAGCAGTCGTGGGTGTAGGCTCCTGGGAGGGGACCCCAAAGTAGAATACAGGGTTCTACCCCAAAAGAATCCATTGCCTGGTGGTTTTGCAAACATTTGCCTCTGTAAGTCTGGAGGACTGTTCAAGGCAGTAAGTAGCGAGTCGTGATAGAGCTGAGCAGACTTGCTGAGGGAATGTGGAGAAAGGGAAAGAACACCAAGGATGGGAGAGCCAGACAAGGCTTTCCATTGGTGATGAATTATGAGCAGGACCTTGAAATTAAATTGGGATTTGACTTGAAGAAGAAGAGATGCAAGTCTATTCCAGGCAGGCAGAAAGCAAGAGAAGTTGGAGATAGATCAATAGAGCCATCCCAAAGGCCTGTCTGATCCTGTCTATCCTCTGCTTGAAACCCCTCACTGATTCCTCACCACTGGCAGGATGGAGCACAAGCCCTTAGCTTGACATATCACGGGCCTCTGCTTACCCCTCCAGCTCCTCATGCCCCAACCCTGTGCCTTGGTCTTATGTTCCAGCAATACTTTACTCTCATATCTCTCTGAATACCCCATGCTATTCTGTGCTTCCGTGATTATGGCTCTAATGTTTCCTCTGCCTTGAATGCCCTTTTATGCCCTGTCAGTCTGGGGAAGTCTCATTCATCCTTTAGAGCTCCTCTAAGACCTCACTAGCTGCCCAAGGTCATATAGTGATGGAAGTGGGAGTAAGTCTGTTTGGTCTGATTCCAGAACCTCTGCTCCGTCCCTCTGTTCTGTGCCTTGGTCTTAATTTATAAAAGTGACTGAGTGGCAACATGGAGAGGTGAACGCCATGGAAAGAAAAGTTTAATATTATTCACAGTACCCCTAGAAATGAGAGGCACAAGCTCACCATTCAGGGCCACAGGAGGAACACCAGGTTTTGGTCAAGAAGCAGAAAGAGGAACAAGGGACAGGTTTAGGCCAGAGCCTTTATTGTGGTTTCTGAGGGAAAGACAAGGTAGGGCAGGGTGAATAGTTCAGGACTGGCTAGCTTGCTGTAGGGCTGTTCTCTGGTTGCTTGGTTCTGGCTCTGGTATGATCGTCTTCTGAGGCACTGAGGCCAGAGAGAGGAGCTATGGTCCCAGATTGGTTAGTTTGTATATCAAAGATGCACTCCTGGCTGGGTCCCTGCGTCTCTGAGAATTGGCTAGGCCTAGAAGGGGCTGTCTCTCCCCAGTCAGATAGGATTTTTAAGATATGAAAACATCACAATGTACAGAAAACAACAAACATGATTAATACAACCACTCTGCTCTGCTATCTGTAGGGAAGAATCCGTTTGTCATGACAGTTGTGTGCCGTTCAGAGTGTCTCTGTAGGTGAGCTGAGTGCTTTGGGAGAGAAGTACCCTGGGTTCTGGTTCCCTTCCTGCTACGTCACTTTGAGCAAAACATATTTTACCTGTGGACTTGATTTTTCTCATCTGTAAAATGACAACCTTGCCTTATTTATCTACAGATTATTTTTTATTCCCTCAAGATACTCATTTTTTTTCAGATTCCAGGAATATTGGTAAAGTTTAGCTCACGGATATGGAATTGTACCCAAGCACTTAAATGAGTGACTGCTCCTTAAATGTCAGGGATTAGTTTACTGATGGGATATGGTCTAACATCAAGGTAGGGATTTAAAAACAAATTGGAAACAAAATAGGACTCATCTTTGTAGGAAGTTGAAGGAAAGAAGGATAAAATGAGTCAGAAAGATTACTCTGCTTGTTGGCTGTGTGACCTGAGGCAAGAGTATCCTCTCTGATTCTCAATTTCCTACTCTGGAAATGGGGATACAATATCATGCACTCCATAGTGTTGTTGTAAAGATTAGATAAAGTCATGTGTGTAAAGATCTCAGCATAGTGTGTGGCATGTAATAAATAGCCCAACAAGCATTAGTTGTGGATTGTGGGATGGTTCCAAGGGGAATGGAAGGGGTATGGGTAGTTAGTTGAATGCTTAGGGAGACCTCAGCCTGTCTTCACTACAAATATTCCAGCTACTGACTCTCTTTGATTGGTATGCCCAGAACTCAGAGTCAGCTTTTGTGGGGGTGGTGATAGACCTCTTGATATCTTGTATACAGGCATTGGGATAGTCCAGGAAAATCCTGAATACTAAAAGTACTAAAAATAATAATGGTAGTAACAGCAGCAGAAACAACATTAACAACCATTATCAGATCTTTCTGATTCTAGAGCCTGTGCTCTTGACTATTTTTGTTTCTCTGAGATGCCTGGCAGTCATCTCTTATAAGAAAGGGAGGCTATTCTCATTATTCCATCGCTGAGACACTCTGATGGGTGCAGTAGTACCAGGGTTGTCCTTGCCTGTGATAGGGTGAAAGATTGTGTGATGTCATCAGATGAGCAGGGAATAGCCCTCATGAGCCAACTGCCAGGGCACCTGGAAATTCCAGTATGCATTACTCCTGGAGACAGAGGCATTGACATCTTCCAATAAAATGCAAACGTTATATGGAAGGTATTGTACATCAATCCTTTGCCATCTTTTCTGAAATTATCAATCAGATTAGCAAACCCCTTGTTTGGGCAAGAGGCCAGGGGAGGTTTGGAGCATAGGATATTCTCTCATCTCTAAAAATAGTTCAGTATTAAATTGTCTTAGTATCTCTCCTATGCCCAAATCTGGATGATTTCATTTTCTTTTCACTGGTTTTATAGTTGAGTCAAAGCAATTTGTGTCCTACTCCATACAGTATTTCACTTTTCATAATACAAGAAAACAATTTTTTTTAATGAAAGATATCTTTGGAAACCTTGTAGGTATGGGTTAGTTCAAGCTCAATCTTTCACTTTTATTTAAATTTTCCTGATATTCATTATAGTCTCTCTCTGTGTTTGTATGTCCTATCTTATTTATTGCTTTATTGACATTTAACTTATATTCTCAAGTAAATGAATTAATAAATTTAGCACCCCTATTATGAAAGGCACTGAAGAAAATATGAAAGTTATTAAATAAAGGATCCAAATCTTCAAACACCTTATAATATAGTGGAGAGACAGGTTATAAAGCAAAAGGGCAATGAGTGAATCGGGCCGATAGCTATGGAGATGCAAAGGAGGAGATGCATAAAAGCAAGGGTGGGGCGAGGAAGGGAAAGAGGCAAAGATTACTCTGAGGTTTTAAGCTTGGGTTTCTGGAAGAACCATAGTGCCTTCAACAGAAAGGAGAAAGCCAAGAAGAGGAGCTGATTTGTGGGAATGAGGATAGAAGGAGGAAATGATGAGTTTGGATCTAAATATGTCGGGTTTAGATGACATAGTCTTAGGTGCTGGTTAAGATGTTCAGCTGCCTTGTCACCTCTAATGAAGATGAGCTCATTGCTGAGTTCTAGCTCAAACATAGGCTACTTTATCCTCCTGATATTCATTCAACAGAACTTTGTGCAAGGCAATGAAATGGATTACAAGGTACAAAAGGCATGATCTTTGCTCTCCCAGAGTTCCAGCTGAGTAGGGGAGACACTTTGTCCTCACCATGCAAGGCACTGAATAGTGATGTGGGCAGTAAGACACAGAAGGGCAGAAGAAGGAGCCATTTAGGGGGAACAAGCTGGAACCTGCAAGCAGCTTCTTGTAGACTCTCTTCTCTGAGAGTTCAAAGGTAAGCATGACCCTTATGACCTTCTTCAGAAAGCTATCAAAAATGAAAAGATATTATTTCCCAGTATCAGGTTTCTTAAGAAATGAATAAAGCTAGTGTAGCAAATATATATTTTACAATAGTAACTTTATCAATATGTATGGATAAGGCAATATCACTAATTGATTTATTTTTGTCTTTTCATGAGAAAAATGGTTTTTAGTTTTCTTTCTTTTTGAGGAAGACTTGCTCTGAGCCAACATCTGTGCCCTTTTGCCTTTACTTTATATGTAAGACACATGCCACAGCATGGCTTGATGAACTGTGCACAGGTCCACACCTGGGATCTGAACCAGCGAACCCTGGGCCAGTGAAGCTGAATGCGTGAACTTAACCACCAGGCCACCAGGCTAGCCCCGAGGAAAATGGTTCTTTTGAGCCCAAATGAAAGAGACTTAATGCCCTGACCCCTAGGAATAACCATCACTGCTGGGGCGAGGGGAGCCCAGGCAAACTGCCCTCCTCTTGGCCTGCCACTTTTCCACCCCACTTTTGTCAGGGTCACGGTCTGGGTTCTCCACTGGAGCCTGCCGGCAGTGTGGGACCCGCTGAGGGTCTGACTGCCTGTTACTGCCATTGAGCCTTGTTCTTATCGGCAGGTGGTGACAGTGGCCCAGGAGTCTAAACTTTGAGAGACTTCACAAATACCATGGGGCAGGGAGCTGCCTGTGTAGTTATTGTCTAGGGCTGACTCTGTCCACAGGAATGTGATTTTAAAGGTCCTGCATATAAGGTCAAAAACACCTATAACAAAAACAGTTCCTAACAAGGGGAGGTGCCTAGGCTTATAGAGGAGCTTTTGAATGGATTCAACTTCCTAATAGCGGTTTATGTGGTCCTACCAACGGATTAGGAAAAGTGACAATTTATTAGAAATTATTTTCCTTTTGACATGTCAAACATTAGAGTATTATGGAAATTTAAGAGAAATTCCAGGGTTAGAAAATGCCGCTTTTGGAATAATAGTTTTAATTCTTTGATTAAAATGTACACTGTGTCTAATAGTAAGGATGTCAGGGCTAGGGCTTTACTAGCTCATTAAAATAGTGCCATCTAGTGGTGGATATTTCAAATTGTAGCTAGGTGCCCAGAGAGTTGTCACAAGCCCTCGGGGGGGGCTTGGCTTAAAGATCAAGAAGCATGTATAATTTGCTCATTCGTTTATTCATCTATTATTTCACTTACTTTAATTACCATTTACTACATGATGGGCATCTTGATGGGTGCTGTGTAGGAAGAAGCTAGGAAGACGAGCCCTGACCTCAAGGCATTCATGGTCTAGGAGCAGAGAACAGTAAACCAGTGATTGCTGTCCAGCGATAATAGCTTTGAGAAAAGTACCGTGTGGATCCAGATGACTCAGATGTCACAAGGGATTTCAATCACATCGCTGGAAAGCCCTTCCGTGTGTATTGAGAACATCATTTACAGGAAGTATGGAGGCAAGGAAGAGACAAGCTGTTGGAAGTATCATCAACTTGCTCCACATCGGTTTGCTGACCCTACCAGACCTCTTTTTTGGGTTCTCCTTGCATCTCTGGCCCTACCTCTAAATCAGGGAACTGAACAACCTTGTGGATTGCTGCCTAGGGGAGCCATGTCTCTTTCATGGGTTTGACTCTTGGTCATCCTAACATGAAACTTGCTGCACACAGGAAACAATTAATAAATTTTTACAAATCTTATCTGCCATTTTCTCATTTATATTTTCCTTTCCTCCCACCCTGAGAGGTTTCTTGTAAGTCTTCCTATTCTTTACATGGCTCTGTTTCTGTGCAGTACAACCTACCCACTTCTTTTTTTTTTTGAAGCACCCTCACTGTGTGATCCTGTTGAGGTATCTAATCTTTCTAGCTCCAGCAGTTGTTTTCCCTTAAAAACCAGGCCAATAGTATTGACCTACCTACCTTAATTAGTGTTGGTAAAGTGTTTTAGTTATGATTTAGTATTTTATACCATCTAAACACAAGCAAAGTCTTGTTATACACTTTCTTCACTTGTTTTAAGTTTCACTGTGTGAAAATTTCCCCTCATACTGTTTTTGGGTAGAGTTTAACACTTGAAAATTTTCCACTTCATTTACTTTTTAACACCTGGCTCCTTGAATAAGTCTTTTCACTTTCCTTCTAATTGGTCCTTATTGGTTTCCTTAGTTTTTTCTTCCTTCCCCTCTGGTTTTCCTATGAACCGTGCTTTTCCATCTGTCTCCTTCTCATCGAGTAGCTCTCCTTGACTGTGATAACTCCTACCTTTATTTTCCTTCCTTCAAGTTGCCTATCCAAACTCTTTTCAATCTATTACTTCTCACATCTCTTCTGGTTCTTCCCATTCGACTTTTATCGCTCTTTCACTTCTCCATGTGTCTCTCATTATGTTTCCTTTGCTGTCTTGATCTTTTAGATTCTACCTCTCAGAAGTTTGTAGATACTCACTGCTGGTTGAGGGTTCCACGTTTAGTTTGCCCCAGTGATCACCAAGGGAATACCCCTCTGCTGGTATGAGGGAGGTGAGAGGTCTGTCAGCAATGAACAATGAATGAATTCATTGACACATACTGACTGTCTGCTAGGTACCAGGCATTGTGCTAAGGGCCATATGGGGAGAGATAATAGAAAAATGAGTTGGTCCTTGCTTTCAAGGAGTTCATAGTCTAACCAGAAACAAATAGGTCAACAAATTATTATGATATAGTTGTGATAGCAGCTACAATAGAGATAGGTGGGAAGCATTATGAATATACAGAGGCCTGAAACAATTGTGTCTGGAAGAGGTGGGAAAGAATTCATGGTGCATGAGGCGCTTGGACTGGGACATGAAGAATGATTTGGAGGATGAGCAGGAAGTGGTTTGAGTCACTGAAGAGCATTCCAGGGTGAGGATGATTTGTGGAAGCATGGAGTCTTAAATGAATGTGGTGGATCCAGGGAAATGCAGGTGGGAGATCCTGGGTATATATTGGCAAGAGATGAGACTGGAAAGACGGGAAAGGGATAGTTTCGTGGAGAGTCTTACATCCTGTGAAACGGAGTTAGGGATTCATCCTGTAAATATTGGAGAGCCATGGACAGATGGTACTTAAGCATCTGGGTTATGTGAAGGTTAAGGGGATGGATAAAAGTGAATGGATTCGTTGGACATTTCAGAGGTTAAATGGACAGAACTGGTGATTGACTGGATGTGGCAGGCGGAAGGGAGTGGGCATTTAGGATAAGTTTGCTTTCATTGGCATATTTGCTCCCTGGGATTTCAAATTCTCATGGGTTATTATCCTATTCTAGTGGGATCTTTCCTAAAGAATTTAAAGTTTGAAGTTTCTATTCAGCTACTTGAAGAAATTGTTCTAAATTGTGGCAATAAAATTCTGTTTTCTTATCTTTCCTGGGTTGGACTGACTTGTCTTTCCAGCATTGGTTGTTCTCAGGATAATAATTGGTTCCATTCTCAAGCTTCTGAAGGAGGCAGGTGATGGAGGACATCGTGCTGTGGTGTGCATGGGGGTGATGTTGTGGAGGGGAAAACTAAAGAGCCCTTTACCTACTCATTTTATAGACCAGGTGCCCTGTAGACGTTTATTGGGTGGAAGGAGAAATAACTCTGAGTGGTGAATAACGTAAAAAGTATCTATATTACCTTGATTTTAAATTATTGTGTGTCAGGGGGTGGGGACCTGAAGGTCAGCAGGCTTTCCCTTCTTGCTGTATTTTACTTAGATCAATGTTGAAATTGTTTCACGTTTCTCCTGTTCAAATAATGGGGTAGAGGAAGGATGTCAAGCTGGTATACAAGACTTGTAATCAGGTTAGCATTCTTCTTCCTCAGGAAGATTCACTAAGGGATAATTACACTGAGTTAGCATAGGACCCATGCTAATGACAGACATCAGATCTGGGATCTAGCGTCACTCGTCCCTGACCCCCATAACCCCAAACCTGTCAGATTCAGTTGGAGCTTTTAAGATTCCGTGTTTCTTTTTCTTTTTTAGAAGGTCACATAAAATTTTTTAACTCTTTGGATTCATCATGCCCCTATACTTTTCCAATGTCTCGGGTGCATAACCCATTGTTTCATTGTATGTATCTAAAAATGTTTCTGGAGGAAACAGTGCCCTGGTCCTTAGTTGCCACCTTCATCAGGTGTGTTAGACTGATTGCATAAGTAGTCCCAATTCTACATCTTTCCTAAGTCCATGTACCTTTGGCATATGACTTTGTAATTCCTCTCACTGGAGTTGATTTCTCTGCCTTTTGATTCTGTGTTTTGCCATGTAACCTCCTTTGACCAATGGAATGTTGTAATTAGTCTGACTCCAATTTTGATGTTTGACTGTTGGCAGCATTTAGCCTTTTACTCTCCCCTTCTCTGCCACCACACATCTGTCTTTAGACAAGGAAACACTCATGTACCTCCTGAACTCTTGGTATCCTCAGGAAGTCTGAACTCTAACCTGCATAACAAACCCTTCTCCATTTTCCATCCCCCCACCCCCAGCCACTACAATGACTCAGTTCGCTTTCTCATCTCTTGACATTCCGGATTGTCTTGTGTCCCCGCTGGTCCCTCCAGAAGCCCCTTGTATGAATAACAAACTTTCTTTCAAATGATCTCAGTTTGTGAAGTGTCAACAGTCTCAACATCCAACCTGTTAATTGGGCAGGGGAGGTGTCCATCCCACCTTTGCAGGATGACTACAAAACAAATGTTAATCTATGTGATACTTGCAGATGGTTGAAAATGCTTGTATGATTCTGCTTCAACTGTTGCTCCTCTGTTATGGCCATGAGAACATGCCCAGGCTAGCCTGCTGGAGCGTGAAACACATGGAAGAGAGACCGGTTGCCCTGTCACCCAAGTCAATAGATCAGTCAACAGAAAGCTAACGCCAGATGTGTGAGCAAGCTCAGCTAAGATCAGTAGTGCCTCCTAGTGAAGGCACAGCTAACTGCAGATGTACAAGTGAGGCCAGGCAAGATCAACCAAGGCCAGCTAAGACCAGCCGAACCCCGAAATTGTGAGCTAAATATATGTTTGTTGCTCTATAACACCAAGGATTTGTGGTTGTTATACAGCACTGTTGTGGAAATAGAAAATGGATAAGTCAAGTGTGGGGACTTCTAGACAGACCATGGGATAAATAATATAAAGTCTCCAAACCTTAGTAACTCTCATTAAAATCAGCAAGCCCCAAAATGAAGCAAAGGATTGTAGTGCAACTCATAGTTGGTTCTTTTTCCCTCTATTTTTAAGAGTTTATTTTGTTTAATTTTTTTTTGTGCTAGGACTCTTAATAAGCAATTCAAAAAAAAAAAGCCTTAAGTAAGATTAGCAATTTGCACCTTTTTAAAAATTAACAGTGCTCTGTTGTTTTGATATTGAGCTCCATTATCAATTTGCATCTTTAAAGAGGTGTAACCTTTCTCAGATATTTTGCTCTGTGTTCTTATATTTAACTAGCGAGGCTTGATTTTTACATTGCTTATGTTGCATTTATTTCTGCACAATTAAAGCAAGGGGAGAAGGAGAAAAAAATCCAACTCTCAAAAATTAGGAGCCTGTTGTAGATTTCCGTAACCTTCTCAATTCAGGGCTGATGAGGAATCCTGTCAAGTAGCCCTGCATGTTAATAAAGGGAAAAAATATCCTAGAGTTTCAAGAAACATAAGGAAAGTTTCTGGATGCTTGAATGGTTGCACACCATACTTTCCATTTACTGAACCAGCTCTAGGACACAACACAACCTTCAGTCTGTCATGGAGTCCTGAACTCTGCAGGCCATGTGACAGGTGCCATCTTGACCATCTCCCATTTTCCACTCTGCCTCATGCTGTCTGTCCAAAGTCCCACTTCCCCCAGCCAGAACATCCAACGAAGAATGAAAGGAGATGCCCCACAGGCAGGAGGCATCACCCACCTCAGAGTCATACTTTTCTTTCCTGTCTCATCTTCTCTAGAAAGAAGATTCAGGTTGGTGACAGTGGAATCCCTCTTCATTAGGTAAATTTACACCAAGTATACTCTATTTGATCAGAAAAAAACTCTATGTTGTCTAGTTGAAGGAAAATTATTTAAAAAACTAGATTTTTAGTAATAACCTGTATTTTTTTAGATACTTACTCCAAACGATGAAACACTTCTGCATCTCCTGGGCCTCAGTTTGAACCCAGTCAGTGAGTTTTATCAAACTGTGAACCAAACCAATGTATTTTGTTTTTTTCAACAAGGGCCCAGTTAAAACTGGAGCCTAACCCATATGTTTCTTCAATCTCCTGAGCTGGAACCAGGCATCAAAATTTTCTTGAATTGAGTTGATATTCTACTGAGTTAAATCCCTGTTGAGATCTTGGGAGGGGTCACTTTTTAGTCTTGGTCACTTTTTAGAGTTGTGTGTGTAATCTAAAAGTTTTGGTTTTATCCTTGATTAAAGCCAATTTCACCTTGAATGAATTGTCCTTTCTAACGGAATAAGTGAAAAGGATGATGTCACTCATTGCAGAGGAGGAAAAAAGAGTGGAGCATTCAGGCAGATTATATGTTTGGCTCCACCATGTAATTTAAATCATTTGTTAAATCTTGCTTTTGACCTCAGTCCAAGCAGGTTGCCATGGGGTATATGGATGTGTTGTTCCCTGTGGCAATGTTCTCTAGCTATTTATATGGTGTTTTCTTTGGGGAACCTGATCCTGGAAATTTTAATGCGTAGTCTTTAATTTATAACTTATCATTAAAGTACAGTCAAATGGTCCCCAAACTTTGAGCCCATATGTTTCCATAATCCAAATTACAGATTTGAAAAAAAATCACTTATATAAAACATATATAACATGTAAACATAATATATAAAAATAATCACATCAATTAGAATTAGAAGATGTTTGAGCTACATTGGTTGACTTAACAAAGGGTGATTTTGGCAAATAATTAGCTCATTTACTCTTCCAGAGATTATATAGAGAGGCCTTTCTCACATAAATTGAAAAATTTAAATAGGAGTGAATATTTAAGATGCCAAAGGTGTGTAAGAGTTGTTATATAAAGTGAGTTGCATTTGAAAATATAGGAGGAAAAAAATATTAATGAATCGATAAGGTGTAAGAGGAGGCAGGGTGACGGAGTGGCCTGAGGAACCATTAACAGAATGTGGCCTCCGGCTCAGCAGTGAGTAACAGGGCATCCAAAGAAAAGATGTGGTGGTCTCTCTAATGAAGTGCCGACTCCTGCAGCTGAATTTGAATTTCAGGAGACCACTGCTCTGATTTTTAAACTTTTTATTTGTTGTTTTCTAAACTGCAAAGTAATCTCTTCTCGTTGTTCCAAGTGCCACAATGTAAAGATGGATAAAGAGAACACCTCTGCCCCTTCTGCTTCTGACCCCCTGCTCCTGAAGGATCCAGTGATAGCATTCCACACTTGGCTCCTTTTTTCATACACACATATACAAAAATATATTCTCATGCATAATTTTAAAAAATATGTATAGAAATAGGACTGTACTATGCACGTTAATCTGAATTTCGCTTTTTTCATTTGGAATATACCCTAGGAAATCCTGAGAGAGAGTAGACACAGATCTAACTCTACCCTTTGTCTTTTTTTTTCTTGCTTTCTTTACACACATACATGCACACACACCAATTTTTATATAAATGAGATTGTTTAATTAAAATTGTTCTTACATGCTCACTTTTACTTTCTTGGCCTCTCCCTCCCTCCTTCTTTTCTTTCTCCTATTCGCTCTTTTTCTCTCTCAACTCTATACCAACATGCCCAATCTGGTATATATCCTTCAATACTTTTCTGCATTCTCGTGTAATGCTTATGCATAGGCACACGTGCATCCACACACACCCCCATAGGCTGATACATTTCACTTTGTATCTTAAGCCTACAAGGTGCTTCAGGTTGAGGTTGGAAAATGTGACCCTTCTTAATCTTTTTTCATTTGATTTATCTTATAAAGGTTCTCAGTGGTTTCGGCTTAAGCCTACTGCTCTTGTTTTTCTACATAAGCCACCTAGGTAATCTTATACCTTCTTACGATTTTAATTGCCTCCCTTTTACTGTAGAGGCCCAAATCTACATTCCCAACTTTTGGTTCCTATATTCAACTTGCTGCTGGATATTTCCATCTAATTTTTCCACGGGTACCTCAGATTGAATATGCCCCAGCTTCTCCCTTCTCTTCTCTCCTTTGCATCCCTATTATTTATTGCACTTGATGCTACCGTCATCCGTCAAGTTAGAAACCTGCCACTTATAATCAATAACCAAATTCTGCCAACTTTATCACTTAAACAGTTCTTGAGTTCATCCTCCCCATTTCTCCCATTAGTACACTAGTTAGGATATTCAATAAGCCTCATATACATTATTGCAAAAGTCTTTCAACTTTTTTTTTAATTCAGACCCCATAACATAGTGGGTCACTGGGGACATAGGCCCCTAATCTACCAAAGAAAATATTTATTGTTTTTGGTAAGATTGGAAGCCCGATAGAACTGTCCATATAAAGGTTCTATTTGTTCTTTCTAGAGTAGAAAGTGCAAAATATTTATCAAGATTTAAAACAAAAACCATGAGCATAAGGAGAGGCCGGGCAGGAGTACTGATATTCCAGGGATAAGAAAAGCAACCAGATCCAAGCGAGTACTGATACTCCATCAACATGGGAGCATACTCCTACCCCTACCTCCACTACTGCCACCCACCACCCATGCTAGTGCCTTCCATCTGAGACCAGTGATTCCCATGTTATCACTTTCATGTCTGTTCTCCTGTAGCCGGAGTGAGCTACATAAAACAGATTTGATCTTTGTCTCACTTAGCATTGTGATACATGGATGAATGTGACTGATCTTAAGGGCTAGGGTCAGTTCAAATTTAACTAACAGAAGAACAACTGAAGAAACAGGGAAAGTGAGTGATGGAGAAAGCTGCCATCAGAAGGCCACTGGGTTCATCATGTGGGAGATGGAGAATAAGCTGAATGTCCTCGACTCTCCTGAGGGGTCATACTAAATCACCCACGTGAATGGATTCTTTCCAGACTGTGTTACCAGTCCGTATACTTTGTCTGTGTTCTCCTTTGGACAGTAAGCCTAGGATAAATGTCATTTGTAGCTCCCTGAGTGTCGCTTAGATAGTTGCCTTCTGGGGAGACAGAGCTTAGGGAGGAGGAGCCGGGAAATGCTGAGGTATGTAACTGTAGACAGAATGGAACAAAGTGTTTGGAAGAAGGTGTAGATGGCAGTGTTGTAATAAAATTGGTAATGAGAGGAAGAGAAACCTAAAATTCTGATGATGAGTGTTGTTTCAGGGAAATTGTATTCTATTTTATCATTGCTGAAGTTTTTTAGGCCTTTGAAGAACATTTCAGGAATAGAGTGATAAACTGAAATCCCTGCTTCTCATTTGTCATGGACACTCAGCCTCCTTAAAGACTGTTTTGGTAGTTTTGATGAATGTGAATCTTGTGGCCTCAGGATTTTTATATTACAATATCTCAATAGGGTCATAGGATGGAGTGAGGTCAATATGAAGTTCAGTCACATCAATCACCAAGAGCGTTGCAGGATTAATAGGTACTGAAGATTCTTGCTGAGTTCCTTATTCATCTCCTTGGGGAGACTTTCATGCTTCACAAGGAGTTAGGACTAGATTACCATACTTCATTCTGGACACCAACTACCGGAAGTTCCATCTTGCTTTGTGAAAAGCTTGAAAAACATTTCATTAGCCTGAAGGCAGGGTCACAGCACGGAGGCGTTTTATCTGGTTTAGACCCACTGCTGTAGATCAGCCAGATGCAGGAGACTGAACCTGGGCAGTGTCCGATAAAGCCTGAATTGTTAGGGACCATGGGGGTTGCTTTCTGACGAGGGAAATTGGATCCAAATTGCATTGAGAAGTGGTTTGGTTCTCAGTGTCTTCAGGGAAGGACTAGCACAAGGAAGTTCTGGAACTTATGGGAAAGAGTTGTTGATTCCAAATATTAGTAGGATGCAGATGATTTGGAAATTAAAATGGAAAAAGAATCAAACATTATTCTTTCTGCAGAAGCAAAACGCTAGTTTTCTTGTCAGTTGCATACCTATACATTATAATTTCATAAGCCCTGGCTCCAAAGATGTCCAATAAAACAAATGAGTCATATCCCAAAAAAGTTTGCAGTCTTCACGTTTAGGGGCACCAGAAAGAGTGGGAGTTAATAGCAGTATCTGGTTTTCCGTCGCTCCTGAGCTAATGCCTAAATGTGGGAGCGTAGAACAGCTGATGATGCTAGATGGTAGCTGGTCTAAAAGTATTTTCCCTGACCTTATTCCTTAAAGACAGCTAATCATAATCATGCACCATATTCCCATTGACCAATAAAAAATAACTACCAGATATAATGATGTTCCTGTGTGAAAGGGGGAAAGACAGGAGATTTGTGCTGCCCCCTTAGGAAAATTCTCACTTTTTTGTCTCCTCTGCAGGAAATGTCAAAGGTAAAATGAGATGACCAGCCTTAGGAGGTCGCCCCAATTTAATCAATGCTGGTGGATCAGTATTAGCTAACTGAGGGAACGGGTTTGCTATTTAATCTAGAGTGGAGAGAAAGAGAGAGAGAAAAGGGCCAAGAATGCCTTGCACTTCAGAAGCCCCCAAAATTGTGATCTCAGAGAAGGAAGTAGGGGGTTGGAGACTGAACTCCACACAATTTGTCCACATGGAAGGTAGGTTTTGACAGCACATGTTAAGCTTTGGGCTGGAGAGTAGAGAGGCTCCTGTCACATCTCTTGGGGTGGCGGGAAGTTTTACTGTCCGAAGTTTCATTG
Organism: Equus caballus; assembly: GCF_041296265.1. Taxonomy (NCBI): domain Eukaryota; kingdom Metazoa; phylum Chordata; class Mammalia; order Perissodactyla; family Equidae; genus Equus; species Equus caballus. The sequence goes on from NC_091688.1 coordinate 79,291,486, forward strand.
TGAGGACTCAGCGGCTTCAAAGCTTTTTTTTTTTTTTTTGAAACAAGATCAGATAAAATGACTAGGCAAAATGTACCCCTCTCAAGGTCATATGGAAGGCACGATTTTACCCAATGTTTTATCCAATGTTCCTTGCAATCCTACCCCATAGAGGGAATTTCTATCAACTCCCCTTCCTTCTCCAGCCCTTCGTTAAGAGTTCTCATTGTTTTGGTTTTCCGCACTACAGGATGGCACCCAATGGATGATGAATATACTGTCCTGGAGATGAATTTCAAATGTTGACTCTTCCAGCAAAGTTGAAATTTAGCCAAGTATCTTCTCTCTTTCCTACTTTTTATTCCTTATAATTTCTGGGAAACTTTCCTGCTAGCAGACTTCTCAGACAGTGACAAACTGAATCCTCATTAAAACAAAGAAAGGTTAAGGGGAAAAAATAACCTATTTAAAATGAGGTAACTCACCAGTCTTCCAGCTGTAAATTGACAATAGGATTTATATAAATCCATAATTGTATCTCTTTTACCTGCAGTTAGGCTAGTTAATGATGAAAAAAAGTAGATAGCTGATCGTGTGGCTTTAATGAGGATTCTTTTTACAGAGTTAAAAAAATCCACCAAATTAAATCCTGCCAATTTACTCCATTGCAAATTGAGCACCACCCTGTGAGCAAAAGAAAAAAAAAAGAAAAAAAAGAAAGAAAAAAAATCATCAAGTAGCTTAAATCAGTTACAGCTAAATGTGTAAGTCAGCATGTGCTTTAGCCTTTAGTCATGAAGAATATATTAGATTTTAAAAATAAATGGCTTTCTGCTGAGTCTTCATTGCAATGGCTTTCTGACTTTTAATTAAATTTTCAGTACTTGTGGATGCTTCCTCATGTACTCTGGCCACAGAGCTCGAATTGCCTCCATCATTAAGTGGAGTGGAAAACCAAATTGGAGATTATTAAGCTTGTTCATTTCTTTGTTATCAGTTGCTGGTGACTCTCTCCTTTTTACTTGTTAAATAAGGATGGAGCTTTCTACCAGGATATTTTCCAAGAATGAAATAAGCTCTCGTAAACAGAGCATGATTAGCCCTAATGCGGGAGCTTGTTAAGTGTTCCTCATTATACGTTTCTGGTCTGTTTCATCAGTGTTAAATGAACTTAATGTAAATTAATAAAAACAGGTTTGCATTATTTGTAACAGGATTGAGAGTAAAGAAGAAAACTGTAAGCAACACTAAACTCGGCAACTAATGTTGAAGTTTGCACTTTCTTTCTGCTGCCCTTTCTGTTCTACGGAATTGAATAAATGGTTCCGAAGGTTTCATGTTTAATCTTTTGGAATGGAGCATTACAGTTTAGGTCTTACATTAGAGATTTTAATTGCTAATTTGGTGCTTTTCTGCAAATTTTGTTTTTGCTCCTTTTGAACTTCCCAGAAATAAAGAAATTTGTGAGAATCATGTATTATTGCAGGAATAATCTTCAACAAAGAAATTTGAGTTTTTATACCAACAGGGTCAAGAACAACATAATTTTGTCTATAGACCTAATAGTTGGTTGGTTTTAAATTCATATTTGTTTTAATTTATAAAAATGAGTTCATTGTAGATGCTTCAAGGCAAATGTGTGATGTAAAATTCACATTGTTTTAAACAGTGACATTCTTAAAATACAAGGCTTCTTCTCCTAATTAAGGAGAAGCCAAACTGAAAAGACACTTAAACATGGACAGAAGGTCAAAAAGCTAAGGGCCACTAATCTAAGTGATAAAATGATTTATCTCTGAGATGTGGAATTAGATGCCTATGAGCAAGTAAGAATAATTAGGGATCCCAGCATTTAAAATTTCAGGACCTTCATTAGCTAAGCAGGATGCCCCTAAATTGCAGACTCCTTTAGATTATACTGTCAGGAATGCGAGGCTATAGGGACTTCGATTTTATGGTTGTCAACAGGGCCAGCAGAGCATTTGTATGTGGTTGTCGTGGTTATGTTACCTCCAAAAACGTTGTAATGCTCACGAGGGCTGAGCTAGTGTTTAAAATTGTGTGAAACCAAGATAAAAGCTTCCACATTGTGAAAAAAGTGCACCATGCAACTGAGGATGCAGTCTTATTTTAGCTTTGTACCGAACTTAAACTTTTTATTGGAACTTAACTTTACCGGAACTTAACTTTCTACTGAAAATTTTGTAGCTCCTCAGCCTAATACTGGATATTAACTATTTGTTTAACATTAGTGGTAACATATATAGAAAAATCTTGATTTTAACTAGAATTCTCAGAGAATGTTATGTTCACAGTCCAGAAGAGTAAAAACACAGAATGTACTCCACAAATATCACCCATGGCAGATATAACTAATTGTTCACAGCATGCTTTCCTGGTCAAAGTAGATTGGCCTCAGAATCCTTCTCAACGCAGTAATCCAGGCAGATCCTACTGACAGATTGTAGTTGTTTTTTGAGATGAGGCCTTTTGGCCATCCCTGTTCTAATTAGAGAAATTTTGGATTAGCTAGATTTAGTTAGAAAATATTTTTTTAACTTTTGTGGCTAAAATATTTTGGATCATTTTCCTGCCTTAGTAGGGCATGACGAACACATTTTAATTGTCACATCATGATTCATTTTAATCTTCACTCCCTGGAGATCTTGTTGTCATTCAGTGCCATCATTATGAAAGTTAATTTTATTTTCATGATGAATTATATATGCAGAAAGTACAGCAGATTAGGCTGAAATTATACTGAACTCAGGATATGTTCTAGACAATTTCTCTACCCCCCTCCCTTCTTCCTTCCTTCTTTTTTTCTTTCCTTCTCTCCTTCCTTCCTAACAAACCCTTGATTCCTTGTGATTTGGCCAAATAACCAAGAAATAATTTAAGTTTTCCAAAGCATGGCTTGGAGGAAAGGCAGAACATAGACCTTCAGAAATGGCCAGTCAATGTTAAAATGTTATCCATCCGGCTTTGTCACAGGATCCTCCACTTTGAACTTCAGCCTCACTCTTCTTTGCTGCTCTCTGTTTGTCTTCTGCCCTGGTTCTGCTTTGGTCTTATCCTCTGGTATTTCTGTGCTGACTTCCTTGATACTGGCTAGCTCCTGTCCTGGGTCCTTCCACTGGGATAAGATACACGTAACTCTCTCCTCTCCTACTCTCCAAATAAAGCCTTAAAAATAGATTCTGATTAATTGACACTTTTGCTCGTATAACGCTATTTAACAGTTTACTGAATATATTAACTAATAACAGCAAACTAAAATGTATCTTTGCTGGTATATAATAAGGACCACCAGTAATTCTATGTGTGTGTGAGTGTGAAGGTCACAGGGAGAAATTTAGGTGTTTCAGAACAACTTCAGAGACTCCAAGTGTTACCTTAGTAGAAAGAAAAGAAATTTTAAAGATTTGACATGTGGAGTAAGTGTGGTAACAATAAATGGCTCTAGATTATCACAAAAATTGAGTGATACACAAAAGAGTGACAAGAAAATATTCTTAAAATATGAGGAAAAAGGAATGAATCATGTATGTCTGTAAAATATAAATAATAATAATGTGATAATAATAGTGACAATGGTGATAGAAAATATTAATTGAACACTTACTATGTGCTAGGTGCTATTCCAAGAGCTTTACGTGTATTAACTTATTTCATAACCACACGAACTCGATGGGGTAGCTGCCATTATTATCCCCATTTGGTGAATAAAGACACTGAGTTGTAAATGACTTGCTCAATGTAAACAGCTAGTAAATGCCAGAGCTGGAAATTGAATCCAGGGAGCCTGACTCTAGAGCCCACATTTGGTTTGGTTGTGCTTTCTGAAGCTGAGTGCTGTGTTTTTCTCTTAGCATTCTTGAACTTAATTTAAGAAAGAAGCTATTTAGGTACAGTCACTGCCCCATGAGCCAAGCTCTTTTGGCAGAAATATGATGCTAGAGAGTAGGGTAAAAATAGAGGCTTCCGGAGACAGATAGAATATAGGAATATTACCCAAAGGGCATTCTTTTTATCAGGACAAAGGTGCTGACCTCCAGGAAATCAGAATGAAACAGAAATCAGAAAAGCATTAGCAAACCTTGGACTTTTGGATAAAAATGGACCTCAGTGTAGGATTAGTCTTCCTTACCAACTTTCCTTATTTCTTTTATGATTGGGCATGGGGGAAGAAATGAGATTACTTGTTATTTTATTGGATGGTTTGAAAATGTTCATAGGCACCAAAGGAGGTGAGTGACCAAAGCTTAGAGCTGGTAGAAATAAAGCAAAAGCTGGCCCAAGCCAAGATGAGGAACTGGGTCAGAACCTACTATCCAGTGAGGCAGGCATTGTGGAAGCAGAGCACATGCAATGAGAAAGTGGATGTAGGTATTCTAAATAAGTTGCATGGTGGTAATGATGATGGTGGGGTGCTGTGGCAGAGAAGTTCTGACCATTGGTTGCCACTCACGATTATCTGACAAAATTGATTGTTGTGTACCCTGAAATAGTTGCTTTCGAGAACTTTCACTGTGTTTTGGATTGATTCTAAGAAGTTACTTTGTAGAAATAGATTACTACCCTTTTCATACTTATTGAACATCTAATATGTATGAGGTTTTGTGCTGAATCCTAAGATGAACACAATGATCCCTGTAGGTAGATTTCAGAAATTATAGGAGTCGTGTTTTCCTTTGGCCTCACTCATCTCTCCTAATATTAGTAGTGCTCATTTAGTTGAGGGCCACCTGGTGAAGGGCTGTCAGCCATCCATTTAATTTTCACTAAAATTCTCTCTTCTCTGCCATCTGCAGGTAATGAAAGAGCCTAGGTAGGTGCTAATTTGCATAATTAGAATTATCATCTCCACCATTCATCATTCTGCATAATTAGAATTATCATCTCCACCATTCATCATTCTGCATAATTAGAATTATCATCTCCACCATTCATCATTCTGCATATTGGCTCTTTATCAAATAAATCTACACAATGTGTTAGACCCTAAAAATATGATACAAAAACTTGAAAAAAACTGATAAGGGAGATGAGAATCTGTAATTCTGACTTCTGAAATCTCCAGTTTATTCAGAGAAAAAAAAAAAAGCAAAAGAAGGAATATTTCGTATTCATGTAATCTTAGGGAAATCTTAACAGGTGGTAAGATTTCTTTCTAGAATCCTGGGCAATCTCATCAGTTGAAAGTAATTCCTGGGATATTTAGCAGAAATGAGGATTGCTACAGAGGCTGCTCTGCTGGGCTTCCTTTGGAAGGTTCTTAGAAGAACTTTGAGTGGTTTTCATTCGTGTTTGCCAATTTTGTAGAGTTTTCAAACGTAAAATTCGAAAGGCAGAGGGAAACCCTAAATGTATTTTTAAATGATGGTTTATATTTTCTTCACAGACTTTTCAGAGAGGAGTTTTCTGAGAACCAGGTGGGCTCGCATGTCCCTCTGATAGGGCAAAAGGCCCAAACACAGCCAGGCACCTTCCCCCAACCTGCCCTTCTTTCATTTGCCTGTAAATTGCTATGTAAAACAGTCCATGAGTGAATCAACTGGCATAATTAGGAAGCTATGCAATAGCAATAAGATGATGTAATGATAATAGCTACAACTTATTAAACACCCAATCCATGGCAGGTGCTCCATGTGCACCTTGTCTTTTCATCCTCATGGCAACCTATTCCTATTAGTTGGATGAGAAAACCAAGGCTCAGAAAAGTTAAGTGATCTTCTAAGGTCACCTAACCAGGAAGAGGTGGAGCTGGGGTTGAAAAACAGGTCTGCTGGATTGTAAAGCCAATGCTTTCAACACGATACCATCTTGCTTCCCTATACCACCTGCTTTAAAAAATCTTGTATCACCTTGGGGCCAGGCTGGTGGCATAGCGGTTAATTTCCCACTGTCTGCTTCGAAGGCCCAGGGTTCGTGGGTTCGGATCCCAGGCACAGACCTACACACTCCTCATCAAGCCATGCTGTGGCGGCATCCCACATACAAAATAGAGGACGATTGGCATGGACATTAGCTCAGGGACAATCTTCCTCAAGCAAAAAGAGGATCAGCAACAGATGTTAGCTCAGGGCTGATCTTTCTCATCAAAAAAAAAAAAAAAAAGAAGGAAAAATTTGTATCATCTAATTCATGCCAGAAACAAAGTGACAGCCATTGCCATATTGTAAAGTTAAATACTGTGAGGGGCCAGTCAGCCCCACCCAGATGTTTCTGATCACTGTTTGAAAGCTGAAACGTTGGGTACAAGCTTAAAAAAAGGCTTCCCCAGCCAGGCAGGTGGGTTGGTTAGACGGAATTAAGGCTCAGGAACTCTTTGCTGAGCAAGGTGCTCCTTCCTGTCAGAACATATTTCCACAGAGCCCTGCAGTCTGCAAGCTGGTGGTACCTCCTCCTGCTTCTGCCTCCTAGTGGGCTGTCTGAGGGAGGCTATACATATGTATTAAGTTATTAAGCGGTGGTATGGGTTCTCACAAGTTCAAACACAAAGCGTGCTGTGTCTCTGCTCGAGCATCTCCAGGAGGGCCTGGATTAATAGAAATGCAAATGGAGCATCTGCACAAGGCCATATGATTAGAGCCTCCCCCTCACACCTCAAAGTCAAGAGCAGAAAAACACTGCATGTGAAATACAACAAAAAATGGTGATATAATATGCAAAGTCTGTTACCCGTTTCAACAGCAGTCAGCAAAACATTTCTACTCACACCGCTCAGAACAATTCTGCCCCAGCTTTATTATGTAAGCTAACGGTTTTCATCAGGATAAACTTGCCGTTGGTATGTTAGAGTCCCTACTGATTCCCTTATTGCTTAAGACTCTGCACCTCCCTGTCTGGGCCACTCTAGAAAGATGCTATTAAAAGGAGAAGTGGGGCTTTCGTCTTTTTACTCTGCTCTCTTCCCCTCTCTAGGGTAGGAATGAAATAGTCAAAGAAGCACTCAGCCCAGAGTTTACTTTTTAGTTTTAGGAAAGGGCTGGTGATCTGAGCCTGCCGGGGCTAGCTTTCCAGCCAGGTCTGGGGCAGTCGTGGGCTTGCCCAAGTTGGTTCGTGCTATGGGACCAAGTCACAGGTTTCATCTCCCTTTGAGTCAGGTAGCCTCCCTCTCTTTTGGGGCTGCCCTCTTAATTCTGTGCACTGGCAGACATCACTCTGTGGCTTCTCAGGACAGGGACCAAATCTCAGCACCTAGCCACAGCAGTGTTCCATGTGGGTATGTGAGATGATTAAATGCATGAATTAATTAAAAACACGTCTGCTGCCTCTCTGTGCACGCAGTGGGCAGGAGGGGATGGGTGTCAGGGAGTGTGGAACTGTCTCTTTGTCTCGTTTCTTTCTGCTAGTGTTCTCCCTCCCTGAACCTGTCCTTCTCCTTTACTGTAGTCGGCTGACTTAGCATTTGTATGCATATATGGCTTTACAAATAACCTTTCTCCAATCATGACGCTGTGGGATTGTGTAACCGAGTGAGGGAATCATTGCTTTTTCCTGTCTCAGAGCGAGAGGGGCACCTGCGTGGCTTGAGAGTGAGTCATGTCTGGGATAAGTTCTTAGTAGATGCCTTGCCCAGGTATTTTCTATATTCAGGCAGCTTCATGCTTTGAGTGACCGCTAAGCGACTGGAGAGCCTCATCAAAACGGATGCTTTATGTTGATCCTTAGTTCTATTTCCAGAGAATGTTATTCGTTAGAGAATGTTGCTTACAAATTTTTGCAGTAGATTTTCTTAATCATATAAGGCATCTCATCTCTCTCTCTCTCTTTTTTTTTTTTTCCAGTTTACTGTTACTGCCCCAATACAGCCCTTATCTCTCATCCTTGCTGTAGCCGTATTCTTCTGGCCTCTGGCCGCTTTCCCATCATTCAGTTATACGCATACACACTTGCAGATTCACCTTTCTAAAGCCTAGCGCTGATTAAGTAAGTCCTCAGCTAAACATGTTCAATGGTTTCCCATCGCCTAATAAATAAAATGCAAGCTTCTTATTCTGGCATTTAAAGCCTTCTAGGATCCGGCCCCCGCCTGCATTTTTCAACACTTTAAATTACCTATATTCCATTCACACCACGCAATTTATAGCTCCTCGTCTCTATAAACCCTTTAACACCATTTACTTTAAAGTGAAAGCTTCTCCCCTGGTCCATCTCCACTTGTAGACCTGTCCTTCAGGAAGTACCTTAACTGTCACCTTCTGTTTGAAGCCTACCAGATGCATCCCAGGGATTTCTTTGTGTGACTGCCTGTCACACTTTGTCCCCTTTTTTGACCAACATCCAACTTTCGCTTGTATCCCAGGTAATGCCTACTTGGGTAGATATTTTTGAACAAATGAAAGGATGTTGAGTGAATGAGCATCTCTATCTTATCTCCCCTTAGAGATTGTGAGATTCCTGAGCAGGCAGCAGTGTGAAGTAGCAGAAAGAAACAGGGCTTTGGGGTCAGAGAAACCTGGGCTGGAGTCTCTGCTGGGCCATATATTAACATTGGGACCTTGGGCAAGCTACCTAACTTCTTTGTACCTCACCTCTGTCAATGCTTATGAAATGCATGAACTTTTATTGTAAACTTTTTGTTCATATGCAGATTCCTTAGTCCCTGGAAATGTTGAAAAGCAAATTATTGCTTGTCTTACAGATACAGAGCATTCTCTTCATGTGTAAATCATGGCATGGACTGACATCATAATATACACCACAGACCTAGTAAGATTTCACTTGAAAAATAATGAGGCAGGTAAGTTTTACATGATCACATTAGCATCTACCCCTTTGACAACTAACTCTGAACAATGGAAACTATATGCTTACTTTTAAAGATTGTGCATGTTGATACTTTAACTAATTTGGGCACCCAGTAATAGAAATGACACAATGCAGCTAATCCAAATGTCTGATGAGGAATTTCTTGGAAAAAGAAAGAGGAGGGAAAAGTTTCCACGGTGATTTCTTGCATCTGCAATCCTAAATCTAATTTAGTATTAGTGCTCTTGACAGGAAAAGAAATTTCAGGGCAGTTACTCACACTTTTGAAGGTTTTATTTGGTTTAACCTCAGAAATAACTGTACTGATGGTGCTGAGGACTCGCAGATGCGGGTTTTCTCTCTGAAATAATGGACTCCTGAGTTTCTTCTCTTCCTAAAATTAGGTCTGAGATGCTGTCGGGGCTTCCTGATGAGTGACTTTAACTACTAGGTGATGTCGAAACATAAAAAAATAATCTCCCACTCACTTAGTGGGGTATTTTTTTGAGAACATGTAAGAAACCGGGAAGCCTCAGTGACCACGCCATAGATTTTAATGTGATGGACAGTGGGCCTCGCTGAGCCACATGTTCCCATTGTCATGCACCTCCCCTGTGAGCCAGGATGGCTCTTTGTGCCATGGACACTGAATTATGGTGAGAGTTTCATCCATGTCTCAGATACTCTCTGGGAGTCATTTCTATGCTATTTACAGCATTCTCTCCCTTTTCATGGCATTTGTCCTTTTCTTTCAAAACTTCCCACTGGCCTCTTGTCAAACTACAGTAGTAAACATAAAACTCATTTTTCTGTTGGGCATGAGATAAATAACCAAACCAGAAACAGTCAATCTTACAGCGAACACTACAGGTGTAATATTACATCACGTGATAGCACCGGCAAGAGAAGGAGTTCTAGTTTTGGTGTGGGATGTAGGTCAGCACAGGACTAACTTCCTTTATTTGTTTACTTGTGGTGTTTTCCCTTGTCTGATACAATGCTATGCGAACTCTCTAAAAAGTCACTGACATTTGTGTAGTTCTTTACAATTTGTAAAGAACTTCCCACAAAATTTTTAATAGAGCATCCCTGTAAACTTGGTATTATTTTTATTATTTATATTTTTCTGATGATGAAACTGAGGTGGAGAGGTTTTACAAGTTAAGTGACAGAAACCATGGGCACCTTTTAATGGGGTAGTCCTGCCAATGTTGGTTGTCAGAAACACCAGGACTTGGAACTCAACTGGCAGATAACCAAGAACCTGGGGCACTAGACAGGGCCTGGTTTCCAGAGTCTGGAGTAGAACTGGCCTGAAGGTCCAGACCATGGAGTCTAGGGAGATTTGAAGCAGGGATGAAGCCCAAATAAAAGCCCAGCAGGCCATCTAGTGGAAGTGTCCTTCTGAGGGGGCTAGATGAAAAGGCAGAGCCAGGGAGGAGGTGACAGGACAGAACCTTGGCCAGCACACCAGGCTTCGAGTGTTTAGACTAAACATAGGGAGCTGGGGCTTGATGGGAACCCCTGAGTCACTGAGAAATAGCTGCAGCTGTTTCGTAGAGGACATTTGTAGCCTTGACCATGAGCAGAGAGGAGTGGGCTCAGATGTCAGATCATGAATTTGGCAATGTTGAGTTAAATCTTATGAATGACAGTATCCAGAACATACAGCAAATAAAGTGAAGAAACATTTGAACACATATTATGGTGTGAAAATAGAAATAGCACTGCATCTAGGAATTCCCAGGACATCTCTTCCTTCCTTCTTTCCTTTTCTCCTTCCTTGACTTCCTTATCTGTCTCTCTCCTCCTTCCCTCCCTCCCCAGCCCTCTTCATTTTATTTCTTATTGTACAATTTCTTGGCACTTTGCTAGAGACTATGTGAAGCTCTGAGGATGCAAATGTGACTGAGAAAAGCATTTACAAATCTTTTATCACTGAGGAAAGCTGTGTCCCTATCTTTGAATTATTTTTGTCTAAAATGTTTAACTTTTCACTTCAAGTAGGTAAATTCATGAATTGTAAATAAAAAAATGATTTTGGATGCTCATTCTGAGTGTCTATGTGTCTGTGTGTGTGTGCGTTGTGTGTACACACACAAAGAAATATATTACTTACTGATTGGGGTGTTCAAATGTGATAAGGAATACCCATACTTTGAAGTCATAAATTAACTTTTCATATATTTTGTATCTTTAACATAGCTCATCCCATTTATGTAAACACAGCAAACAGTCAATAAATATTTGTTGATTTACTATCTTTTTTTCTACTAACTCCAAACTTTCTAAAAATCTCTGGCCCTGAAAATAATGATTTGTATTTCACTATTTTAAAACCCTCTTCCTATAAGATTTAAAATAACTCTCTATTAGTCTTCACCTTGCCTTCATTTGTTGGCCGGGTACTTAAACAAAGCAGGTATGAAGATAGAATGGGGGTGCGTGAAGGTAACTCTCCGGATAATTTATAGGATCCCAACCTGTTTGCTGTGGATGCAAAAGTGTTTACAGCCTGGACAATGGAGATTGTCTTTCTATGTGGACAACAGTTAGCCTGGGTAGCGAGATATATTTTTAATTAGTATTCTTAATTAATAAACATTTTCCTTTATAGAACGCAAGACTATACAAAAACTCTGCAATGTTCAGGAAGTGGGTGGAGGAGTTAATCAAAATATACAGGCTTACCCCAGAGATCTAACCATTCAGGTCCCTTTCTTTTCAGAGAATCTACAGGTTAATGGTCCTGAGATAACTTTGAAAAGGATATAGCGCTAAATCAATGAGAGGTGTTATTAATATTATTACCATTTAGTATCAACAACTCATCAGCATGCTGTTTCCCTAGTTCACAATACCAATATTTAAAGCACTGGATAGATTTAAGCTTTATCTTCATGAGCTTGTCACTGAGATTCAAGTACAGTTTATATTCCTGGAAAATACAACCTAATGTTATAATTATGTATGTCTATTTTATTTGAACTCATATATTTCAAAATCTCCTCCCTGTGCATAGTCTTTCCAAATGATTGCCCACATCAAAATTATACAGGCAAAAGGAGGAAGAATCAGCAAAACAAGAAGCTAGATTTGGGGCTCATATCATTTTTCATGCTAATTGCTTATCTTTGGAGCCTATTCTGGGACGCCATCAGGAAAGGGATTTTCAGTGCCGTGTATATGCCTCATGTGGGGCCTGCCAGGACTCTTAGAGGAAATGAACAGCAGCTGTGATTCCAGAAAATCCCTACTTCAGGTGATATGGGGAAACAGCAATTCCTCTACCTACAGAGACTTTCACCTGAGATTTTCCAGGGGCTGATCCCAATTCATTGTAACTCCTGGCCCTTTAGGAAAGATAAAGAGGCAACTAAGGAATATCCTTCCACTTTACAGGTATGCTCACCAAAGTTATTTGTCCCAAGTTGTAGACTGGGGTCAAAGATAACACCTGGTTCTGAATTTATTATGTAGGTAATTCCCCAACTTAAGTAAAAGATCAGGTAGGACTACAAAATCAAATAAAGAAAAAAGAAAGTATTTACAATGGCAACAAAATGCACAAAGTACTCCCTCACTTTTCCCAGTCCTTCACCTTCCAAGAAAATATTTGGCTAATAATTGCTTCTTGTCTTTTTCTATGGAGACAGATTTCTTTCAGCCAGACAGCGGGAGCAGACCTGAGACCAGATCCGAAAAATGGACTTGGCCAATTGGATTCTTTTGGGGCATTAAACAAGTTTCTGGTGAGAAGGTCAGACAGAACAGGATGCATTAAGAGATGTCTTGAGGTAGAGAAAAGCCACGATGGGCCATGTGCTGGCTGAAGAAAGCCAAGGAAGCTGGCTGATAGAGAGGAGAGTGAGCCACTGACCAGCATGAATCAGAGATGGATCATGAAGACCTGCGAGAAACGTGAGTTGTTCCCTAGAGCCCTCAGGAATTATCCCCAGTGAAGCCTGTTCCAGTTCTTGGACTCCTTTAAGATCACTATCTTTGTTGTTACTCCAATATATCCTTACATTAACTTACTTGTCATCTCCCCAACGTTTCCTTGAGTCAGTTTTCAGTGATGTTCTGCTCCTTGCAATCAAATCAGCTAGACATAAACCCCTCTTAGAAAAACAACCAACACTCTTCCTTCCCTCGAGGAAACAACCAACAACATTCCTGGGTGTCTATTACAAAGCAGGGTTGCGTTTATCTCTACCGTGAGGGGGAACATAGGTGGTTGGCAGGAACCACCTTTTTTTTTTTTTGCTCTGCTGATTTGTTCCTCTTTAATGTAACCATGGTGGAGATCAGATCATCTGAACCCATAGTCCTCAACTAGCCCTTATGTAAGTGAGTAATCTGCAAATGAGTGATATGCAAAACCTTTGAAAGTGAAGACTGAACTGAGAGTATTGTCTGGGGTCTTAGTGGTTTCTAATAATCCTGGCAAACTCCCTTTTAGAAATAGAAGAACTTTATTATTAGTCCATTACTGCTTGCAGGAGGGCAGGAGGGAGGGCAGGAGGTGGGGAGGGAGGGAGAGAATAAACTACTAACTGAGTTTTGGGTTACTTGGCCCTGAGTCATCAGGTGAAGTTCCTTGCTAATCAAATTTACTGGTTAACAGGCGGATTGTCACAGACAGCAATGCCCTCCTTCAGTCTTTTGGGAAGCTGCTGAGCTGAGTCAGGGGTTTCCTATAGCCCTGTATACGTGATGCCAATACGTCAACAAAGCTCTGTTGCTAGCTGAGAATCCCTTAGGCGCTGCTGTGTTGCTGTTCTCTAAAGTGGTGGGAGAGAGAGGGAGCTAGACCTGTTCAGATTTCTTGAGAAAAGTTCTGAATTCATTGTTATGAGGGAGGTATAAGATAGAGGAGGATGTGGGGTACTACCGATACTCCAGATCTGAGAGAGAAAACGTCTCTCTCCACCATGAATTTGTACACAGTGGTATCTTCCTGCTGTGTTCCTGAAATCAGCGTCTGGTGTTCATGCTCTCATTGCCAAGTGATGGATCCCGGGCATTTTAGGTAACAAGCTACCTGCTGTCTGAGTGGAAGTATTTAAATGCCTGCTGTTTTTCATCATGCAAGTTGTTTCCCCCTATGTTTCTCCTGCTAGGGAGCAGGACTGCCATATGTACAGGGCCACATGGCTGGCAAAACATGAGGATCATGTTTGGTGTTGGATTTATTTTATGGCATAACATTCCTGGCAGTTGGGCTTATGCTGGATTTGCTTTGGCAATTCTAGGGGGAAACTATCATCATTAAGCTCTAATTTATAGAATATCCAGTGGGTTCTAGTCTTAGCTGAAAGGCTGGGGGCCTGTTAGTGTGACTAACGTTGCCTAACAACTAGGATGAATCGTCATACAGTAGTAGTCTCCCATTATCCGCGGTTTCGCTTTCTGCAGTTTCAGTTACCTGCAATCAGCCATGTTCTGGGAGCAGATGATCCTGCTTCTGACACATTGTCAAAAGGTCAACAGTAGCCTGATGCTCTGTCACAATGTCTACATCATTCACCTCACTTCATCTCATCACGTAGGCGTGGTATGTTCTCAATCATCACAAGAAGGAGGGTGAGTACAGTACAAGATATTTTGAGTGAGACCACATTCACATAGCTTTTATTACAGAATATTGTAACTGCTCTATTTTATTATTAATTACTGTTGTTAATCTCTTACAGTGCCTAATTTATAAATTAAACTTTACCATAGGAGTGTATGTATAGGAAAAAACATAGTATAAATAGAGTTCCGTACTATCCGTGGTTTCCGGCATCTGGGGGTCTTGGAACGTATCCCCCCTGGCTAAGGGGAGGCTACTGTAAATACTTTGGATGTTAGCTTCAAATGTTAGAGTTGTTCAGTTTTAAGGAGTGCTTAAGAATTTGGGTTCTGGAGTGGACAGGCCTAGATATAGATCCAGGCTCCACTTCTATTTCCGTTTGGCGTGGAGCAAAGTACCTAACTTCTCTAAGTCTCAGCTTCCCCATTTGTGAAATAAGGATAAAAAGAGTATCCATCTCACAGGATTGTTTTGAGTATGAAGGAGACAATGCCTGTGAAGCCCTGGCCTTACGTCTGTCACATGATGAACATTCAATAAATATTGGCTTTGTTGGCTTGTGTTAGATGTGGACAGCTGGTCACTTCTTATTCTTCTCTTGGATCTCCCTTAACCCAGTTTACAATGCTCAAAGTATTAGACAGCCTATAGAAAAGATGTAAGATTCATTTTCTACTTTTTTCCCTTAAATATTTTAAGAAAATGAGCTTTGCAAGATTCATGCCAAATGTAAAGAGTATAAATGCTGGCCTTTTTTGGTGGTCCTGCCTTTTAGAAAATATTATAGGTACATGAGCCATGAAGGCACTGTGATAATAATTCTCTGTGTCATAAGCGTCTCATTAGGGGTTATCCTTAGTTTTCTATTGGTGACTTTAACAAATTTGTTCAATTTCTTCTTTTCTGTTCCCACTGACTATAGCCCTAGTTCAAGGTCTAGGCACATAAATGGAATCAAAGAATCATAAATTCTTGGTTGAAAGGGACTTGAAAAGTTATCCATTCTTGTTGCAGGTGGCAGCTTGTTCTTTTGTCATATTTTGGGTGTACTCTAGTAGTTCTGGAAAGATCTTATGGAACAAGTGTTAAGAAGGCATTATATGAAGAAAAGAAGGTGATTGAGATGTAGTGTCATAACAAAGTCCATGAAAGCTTTTTGAAGGAGTGGACAAAGAAAATAGATGAAGAAAAAAACCTGAAGAATAACGTTTGAAAAATTAGACTACGTAAGAGTGAAGTATTTGAATTATACTGCAATAAGAAATTTTCTGGAGGTTTTCGGAATGAGTATCATAGTATTATAAAGTTTCTTGGAGCATATTTTGAAGATATCTTAAGCAGCATCTGCTTTCTAGAAGGTCCAGAAAAAGGAGCTCTCTCCTTCCGGGGAATTGTTAAGATTTCGAATATTATGATCATGACTTCATTTCTGAAATTATAATTTAGGGACCAATTTTATCTTTTTTTTTTAAGTATGCTTTTTTGGTGAGGAAGATTGGCCCTGAGCTAACATCTGTTGCCAATCTTCCTCTTTTTTTTTTTCTCCCCAAAGCCCCAGTACATAGTTGTATATCTAGTTGTAGGTCATTCTAGTTCTATGTGGGATGCCACCACAGCATGGCCTGACGAGTGGTGTGTAGGTCTGTGCCCAGGATCTGAACTGGCAAACCCTGGGCCACCAAAGTGGAGTGTGCAAACTTAACTACTCAGCCATGGGGCCTGTCCCCAATTTTATCTTGATCTTTTTTTGTGTGTGTGAAGTACAAGATTTGCCTGCAAGTTGTGAAAGTCATGATAGCAAATAATCATGTATAGCAAATAACCAAGATATTGTTCAGCTATGAAAAAAACCAGCAATGATGCCAAATGAGCTGAGAAGAAAAAGGAAGATGTACATTCATGTTTTTCATTCTAAGTGCCAAAGTTGGATAGTTGAGAAATTAGCCTGTTCATCTTATATTCCTGGAAAAATGAAAAATGAAGTCTCTGCAGTGAAACATAGCCAGAAGAAATGCCAAATTAACAGATTACACTGGCAGCTGTAAACAAGCTAATTATTTTCTCTATTAGAGCAATAGAATACGTATAATACATTGGACTCTTGTTACCTATAGAGAATTGCTCAGTTCTAGCAAGACAGAGGCAGTACCAGTGGAAGAACATTTGCATGACAGAACATCTATATATGTAGGAGAGAACACAACAGTTTACCAGAAAATTAGGAATATTATTGAGGAGTCAGCCTGGGCCAGTCTAATTAGTTACCGTTGAGTAATTACCTGAGATGCAGCAGATGACCTTGTAACCAACTCAAGTATTTCAACCTAGAAATTTCCCTAATTATAATTGTTTGGATTATTAGTTTAGGAGAAGGCCCAAAGAAGAGAATGAGGTCATAATTAAGGGATCCTGAAGGGAACACTCTATAAAGAAGCCGTATGACAGAATTAGATCAGATCACTGGAGATGATAATTTTGTAGAAGTGTATGTTCTTAAATAAATGTGTAAATATGGGCATGTCTTTCAGAAATAGCCATTTAACTGATTTAATCCTAAAAGTTTCTTTCAAATGCACATGCAAATTCAAGATTTAAATCAAATGAGTGGGAAATGTCTTCATGAATTAATATCATAAAGTGGACATTTCAGTGGGTCTTGTGTAATGTAGGCATTTAGAGAACTTGTAGCAAATATGATTCCTGGAGGAGAGTGAGGCAGTGGAGATGGGTGATAACCACTCTCAATTCTTGACCCCCTATCCTCACTCTTTCAAATACGGTGCCACAGTTTTTGGAAGTACCTCAGAGCTAAAGTAATCATCTGTATAGAGACGTGGGCAAAAGTTGAAGCACAGTTTCAAGAAATTCACTTAGGAATAAAAGTTGATTAAATCTTCCCATTGACTATGGAGGACCCTGGAGAGCTCCAGCCTCTGGAAACAAGATTCCAGATGTTGGGAGACAAATAAGGAAATAAACAAACTCCTCTGATTCTCCAACAACGATATGACTTCTCCTCTCACCTGCATGCAGACAATCAGGATTTCTGATTGCCAAGCCTCTGCCCTAACCATGCTTGGAAAACACATTTTCTTATCTGTGCAGTAGGTAACCTGTTTCTATCATTTATTTCTCTCAGCCAGCCTAAAAATATTCTACCCGTAACCCCCCTCCCCCACTTTACAGATGAGGGAACTGGGACGTAATGGAAGTCACACCCCTAGTAAAGAGTTAAACTGGGATTTGAACTAGTTCTCTTGACCCTAAAGCTGATGGTCTCGTCTGCCCCATCGTGCCACCTCCTCAGGTCTGTGAAATGTCCCTTTCAGGGACATTTGCACTTTATGCTATAGAATGTAAGGTTTTGACTCATGTTAGGACTTTCTAGCACTGTTGAGCAGGTGGTTGGTGTATTTGTAGGGTGGTGGACCCCTCCTCTCCTCCCTGAGGTCATGCATTTTGTTGTTTAGGTCACAGTTTGGCTTCACCCCCAGAATCTGAGTTTATGACTGTGGTGTCGTTATCAGGTTTTTAAACTATGTGTGCAGGTGAAGTGCCGCAAAGAAAAGGAAAGAACTAAGTTCTGTCTCCATTTTAGGAGAAGGAAGCTGAAAGTCAGGTAAAAATTCTTGAGAGATACAGGTTGTGGTATATTAACAGGGTTGAGGCAAAAGCCCGGGTTTTGGCCTTTCCTATCAGTGCCCTTTCTCCAGACCTTGTAACCACCATTTATTTATATAAAACTTGAAACTTTCATTTGCCAACCTAGAAAACCCTCCAGCTAAGCCCAGCTCACTGTGTGGTTAACAAGGAAAATTCCTTTAAAATGACTTTTTTCTTGCTTCGTGTTGCTGGCATCAAGCATAGTTATTTATATGTTTTCCGTTTGCTACTTGATTTATTTTAGAGACTGACACTTTTACAAGCTGACATCTCAGCATACAGACACTTTTTTTACTCTGCTGAATGCAGTTGATGCTACTTACTTGATGCCCTGCCGAGAAAAATCTAGTTAAAGGTTTCTCTTTGTGCTGCAGTCCATCACTCCTTTTACAGTTCTCCATCGCGAAGAGTGTAAACTGCCTCCTAATTTTGGCATCTGCTACCTGCCTTTCTGGCTGCTCCCTGTTGCTTCCTGATGTCACTCTGTCAAGTAGACACTTGAGGATTTCTTTGCTATCCAGGTGTGCAGCAAATTCAAAATTATTTCATAGTTTTTCTAAAGCTCTTGTTGAGATGATTGTGATGGATGAGTGATTAATAGGAAACTGTGTATTGAAACAGAAAATTGATCAGCTACTGTCAGCTGGTTATTCATTTATTTATTCCACTATTTGAAAAACATTTATTGTTTGCCTATAATGCACCAGGAAATTTACAAAAAATAAAGTCCCATACCCCTCCAGGAGTGCTCAGTCTAGTGAACAATTGCATGCTCATCTGTTTGATGGAACTCCAGAGTAGGTCAACTTGCCTCCGATTTTTCCATTCTTGCTGCTTCTTTCTTTTCTTCCGTGTCTTTTTTCTAGAGCGCCCTACACTAGGACCCCATTCTTCTGGCCTTTCTATTTTCCTCTCTAGCATCAAAGTATACCTGTTCTATTCTCCTTTCTCTTGGGCTTTGTCCTCTCCTTTGGGGATAACTGACAAATTTGGTGAATAGACCCACACCAGTGTGTTTGTGCTGTACCCTTCCTGGTCAGAGATGTCACTTTTGGGAATAGAGTTCTTCAGGTGCCAGGGCCATGTGTATGGGCATTTGTTAGCTCCAATATTGGTTAGGCTGCTTTATTAGAAATTGAAATAAAGAATGCTTAAACAAAATAGTAAAATCATTCCTCTCTTATGTGAAAGTTTGAGCTGGTAGCTCTTCAGCAGAGTAGGGCAGCTTTGTCTGATGAGGTAGAAAACACCTGGATTCTTTCTATCATACTGGGCCACTATCCTCGAGGGTGTTGACCTCATCCCCAAGGCAGGCTCACCACCATCATACCAGGGTCTTGCCACACGGAAAGTGGGAAAGAGGACATGGAGGGTAAGCAGCTTCCTTGTAAGGATATGACCTGGAAGTTGCACAAACCACTTTTGCTTAAATCTTATTGGCCAGAATTAAGTTCACGGGCACACCTACTTTAATGGAGTGCTGGAAAATGTTGTCCCTGGCTGAACCTAGCTAAAACCACAAAGGGGATTTTTATTAAGAAAAAGAAAGAGGGCCAGCCCTGGTGGCCTAGTGGTTAAGTTTGGTGAGCTCCATTTCAGTGGCCTGGGTCCGGTTCCTGGGTGCGGACTTATATCACTCATCTGTCAGTGGCCATTCTGTGGTGGTGGCTCACATACAAAAAGAGGAAGATTGGCAATGGATATTAACTCAGGGTAAATCTTCTTAGCAAAAAAAGATAGAGTGGATATTGGGGGAAATTAGGTATCCCTGACTCAGTGTATGTATCGAATTGTTCATAAGAGAAGGACCATGTGGGCTATTTCAGTTCATAGGGGAATAAAACAGAGAAAAACAATGAACCTGTACACAATACATCATTGCAAACATAAATGGTTGAAAACTGATTATATTTCAATTGGCTGTTGATATATTACTTCTATTCCTTCCCCCAGTGTTTTCTGAGGAATGCGTGGGCAGTAAAGAGATCTATTCCAACTGAAATTGGCACATTAACTCTTTAAGGAGTCGTGTTATTTTTTTAAGTGGTGTCATTTAAAAAAAAATTTCTTATTATTCTCTCTCTACCACTTGATCAGTATTTGTCTGGTTAGGCGCCTCTAGTCAGCCTTGGAGAACCTGTTTTCATGCTAATGATGACTGCTTGCTACCCTGTTATGGATCCCGTTTTGAAGCAAAGTCTTTCTAGTCTAATTTGTTTTTAGTCAGTTCAACAAACGTGTAATGAAGGCCTACTTTGTATCTGGGACCAGATACTGTGCTGATATAAAAAGATACAATCTTTGTTTTTCAGCATCTCACAAGGTAGGAGGTGAGACAGACAAATACCTAAAAATCTTTGAACACAAGGTAGACTGTGATAAGTGCTAGGCTAGAAATACAAGTAAAGTACTATAGGAGCACAGGAAGAGAAGGGAATTCTGAATGTGAAGGTCAGGAGGCACTTCATGTAAGTTGTGGAAGTTAAGCTGGAGAAATGGATGGTATTTCATTTGGCATGTATGGGGCAAAGGCTTTCCTGGGCAAGTTTGTAGTCCTTAAATGGATTAATGTTGCTGGAACTTAGTGGGTAAAAACCAAGGGAGGGGAGGAGGGGGTGTTGCCATGAGATAAGATTGGCAACATTGATTTTTGGAGTCAAATTGTTGAGGTCTTCGCATACTGAGGTAAGAAGCTAAGAAAACTCTGGGGCTGGTGTATAGGATGTCTTCAATATTGAGTATGAGAGTGTGTGCGTGTGCATTTGGGGAACGCGGGGCCTTGAGCTGGGGGGACTGGTTTAGAGGTGATATTATTAGTCTAGATGTGAAGAATTAAGAGTGTAAACTAGAACAAGAGCATAAATGTGGGAATAGAACAAAGATTGTGAGGGTTTGGTAGTAACTGGCTTCAAGGGTGAGAGAGAGAATCAGAGGAGGACTGTCAGTTCGAGCCTGAACTGCTGAGAAGGTGACACCGCTAATCAGACGAGAAACACAAGTAAATTTGTAGAGATAATTAATACCCACTCCATCCCAGGTCTGTTGTGCAAAGGATATCCAAAGGCCTTGGAAAACAAAGTGCAAATAAAATGCAGGATGACATTTTAACCTACACGTGCAAGTGGGCTGTCTGGGATGTTCCTCCCTGATGGTGGGGACCATGGCTGGTTATTCCCCACTGGATGCTCAGTGTCTGGCAAGGGCCCAAAGAACGTTAGCACAAAGGGTTCCAGAAAGTCCTTAATAAAGGAACGTGTTAAACTTGGTTTAACCCAGGAGTGCATTTGGCCCTGAACCCTTTTGATGAAGCTATCCTATAAATGCTTCCCAGAGAATTCTCCAGAATACACTTTGAGAAACACTGCCTCAGGGTAATATATGATTAAGGGTTAAATGGATAAGGTGAACATCCTAAAGAGAGAGGGGAACTGGGGTGTCTGTCTGTCTGTCTGCGTGTCTGTCGCTTTCTCTAACAGAACTAAAGGTAGTGAGATCTTCGGAAGGAGTGTCCCCTGGCAAAGACACAGCCACAGAGAAGGACTGGCTGACCTCTTCCCCCCCACCTGATCACAGGTTTTAATAGACTCGCCATCAATTTTAAAACGTGTCTTTAAAGCTCTAAATATGGCCCCAGGACTTCACTCTTTAGACTCGAGTTCAAGATGATGGTCACAAGCATGTCCTGGAGGCAGTTTTGGGCACTTAAAAAGCTTCATTTAGTTTTCAAATGTTTGTCTGTGCTCCCAGCACCGTGGAAGCCCAAGAGAGACTTTCAGAATTCAATAGAAGGAAGAGAAAGGAATGGAGTCCAGGATTTAATTATTTTTTATTGTATGACACTAGCTCTGTTAAAGGGGAAACATGGCAACACACACACAGGCACACACACACTGCAGGATTTATACTTAGCTGGTGTATGGAAACTTTTTAAAGGATGGACAATATGTGGAGAAGCACGTCAATGCCACAAATATCAGTGATGTTTATTCTTTTGTATGGAGGGCTTTTAAGAAGGAAAGCAATACTTTTTTTTGATTTATTACAGATAGCCTTTTAAAACGTAGGCCTCACTGAAAAATTACAAGGCATTTTAGTAATTCCTGCTTTATATATGGCAGTCAATTTTATAGTAACCATATTCCACAGGCACTCTTTTACAGTGATCAAGCCTGGAGTCGAGCCTTGGATGTTTCCTGGTTGCACTAAAGCGTATGTTCTGTTACTACTTATTTAGTAACTAGTGGCCATGCTGCCTCTTGTCAAGAAAGACTATTTCATGATGATTAAAGTGCTAGAAACCCAAGATTTATGGCTCTTTTGCTTAAAATGCTCATGTGGCTCTTGTCTGATTAAAGGTACCTATCATTGAACATATTTCATTTACAGTGTAATTCTTGGGTTACCAAGGTAACATTCAGGTTAATCAGCAGCACCACACTTTGTCTAATTGAGGGAGAGCACTTCAGCTCCCACTTCAGTCCCTGAAAGATAACAATCTTTTTCTTTCATTTTTTTCAGTCTAACATTTGGAGGCTGTTTCAGATGCTCTTGACTTCGGAACCATCTCCCTCTCTGGCTCTGACACATGGTTCTATGCCCTCATAGTGGCTGTGCTTGAATAACTGGCTCTTACAAAGGCCATTTCCCTGTTTGCTCTATGTAAATAGAATCACACGTTAGGTACTGTTCTCTGGAATTGTAGTAAGATGGTTGAAGTTGTAATTTTGTATATTCATATTAGCACATTGGAATATGTTTCCTGTTTCCTTTGGTCTTCCTGGTTTTCTGCGTGCCTGGCCACTTGAGCGAAGATGAAGGAGAAATCACATTTGAAGCAGGGGTTAAGGAGACTTGGCTGAACTTCCTAAAACTTTATGAGCAAAGCTGTTGGCCAGAAATTCCATGTGTTGTTTTAACTCTGTTTTCTTACTGCATCTCCCTCTGAAAAAGTGCAAAGAGTTACCCCATTGGCCAGCTGCTAGTTGCTGCACTGAAGAGTCGGATACGATTAGCATCAACCAAAGTTAGAAATGGATAGCTGAGGGTAAATGTTTTCGAGTTGTTGAAAACAGAAGTATGGACTTTAACATCCAACCTCGGGAGCCGTTGTTTGAGAGCGCCAGTCTATGAGATCATGTAACAGCAAGGCCTCTAAAAAATCACTCTACATCTGCCCAAGGTGCTGATATTCAGTTAGATGAGTTTTGGCCTTGACTAGAGAGAAATCTAAGTAAAACTGGTTATGATTAGGAAAAGGAAAAACGATCTCACTGTTTTGTGTTCTATAGGAGTTTATAGTTCTTTCATATCAATGAGTAAGATTTTAAGCATTTTTATATATTTGCTATAAATATTTCCCTAGTTTGCTGTTTACTTTTCAATTTTAATTCTTTTGAATGATTTAAAATTTATATGTAGTTAAATCAGATGATTTTTCCTTTTAATTTCTTTCACTGTTTTAAGCTTAGAATGTTTTCTTTCTAAAACTTTGGTATTTGATACTATTTCTTCTAGCTTTTGATAGATTAATTTTTTAAACCAACTGTACTTTTTTTATTCACTTGGAATTTATGTGGGTCCATGGTACAAGATAATGACTAAACTGGCTTCTTTTCCTAATGAGTAATAGCATTATTTGTTGATTCAGTATTCCTCTTCTCTGCTGACTTGTGATTTCTCTTCCGTCATATATCATATATTCGTATGATTTATTTCTGAGCCATCTATTCTGTTCCATTGGCTTGTCAGTCTATTCTTGTGCTATAATCATGCCTGTTTTAATTAGTATTAGTAATTGGCATGCATTAGTATTCAGTAGAGCTGTTCTTCTAACAAGGAATGAGGATTCTTTTGTACCAGAAGTTAGCAGGTAAGCTTCTTAATTATAATTTTATTATCAACTTACGAAACGGTATCATATAAATCTATTGTATTTAAATATATATGTAGGCTCAAAAAGTATAATAAAAGCCTATCCGCTCAGCTTTAGACTAACTTTCTTGTATATTTGAAGAGCTGTTTTTCTGTTTATTTCAAAACATCTCAAAGAGATATTCAATACACACTATATGTCCATGCCATGAGACCTGGTTTTAGAGAACTTACTCTGTTCTAAAAACAATCTCCCATTAACCCTGGGCACAAAACAAGGTGGAGAAGGATAAAAATGGGAAAAGCTGCCGTTTTATACTCCAGTATTAATAAATCAATTATGGACACTCTGGAGCGGTAGGATTATGCCTCTTTCTTGCCCCCTCCTCGCCTCTTTTTCCTTTTAAAAATACTTTTTAATTTAATTATGAATAAGACAGTTTCAGATGATACCTTCAAGCACTAAATTATATATCCTTGCAAAAGTAGTCATGATTCTAGCAATTATTATGAATTTGAGAATGTTGATCTCGTATTCTCCTTTGGCCTAAGATCTGAATCCTTGTTTGAATTTAACATCATCCTAGTATATTTATCGTGTTATACACATTACAGGAGACATGTGTAATGTAAACCATCTATTTTATTCTAAAAAGCACAGCCTGCTCTGGATTGATTACTCCGTTTACTAGAATTTAGCTGTTTTCAAATAAGGATTTTTAGCCAGATGTAATCTATGGAAGTTTTTCCATGTTCTAAGAATTAGCATTTAATCTCTGTTTAGTTGAAATTTAGTTAGCGATGTTGACATCTCTGCATTTTAACACTGGGATTTCTTTGTGGGACTCAGTCCCTTTCAGTCAACTTAATATCCCATCTTGGTCTCTAAGGGACTATAATTGAGTTTAGGCTAGTTTTAAATAGCGATAAGGACAGGGAACACAGATGGGCATTTCATTGATTAACACTAACCCTGGCCTAAGGCCCCAGTGTCAGGCATTAGATTAGGACATTATGAAGAGAATGACAGAGTTTTGGTACTTTATTCGTCTCAATAACATTCTTTCACATATTAAGTTTATCCCCTGCTAGGTAGCTACTTTATCATGCAGAAGACCCTAATCCACTGATGTGACTCTCTCCGCTCTCACTTTGATGCAGCCTCTGTTTACAAGAGTAATGCGGCCTGTGTAAGACAAAGTACCCGGGACAAGGACAACTGAATAAAGCTTTTAGATGCACAGTGATCCGACCTAAAAACAAAACCAAACAAAACCCACTCTGCACGCACACACACACAAACATAGACGCAAACCCACAGACACAGGCACGCATGCACACACAAATGCCAACAAAACTGAGGCTATTTTAGAAATGCAATTGCGATGCTTGCATCCTGAGGAATCAGACATTAGGATTTCATCAAGAAGACCCTACGTTACTGATCTCCTTGTATGGCACTTTATCTTTTCTTCACCTTTGACCTTCCTTTCAGCTCTCTTCAAGGCATCGTGAACGTAAGCCCTTGTGGTGTTCTTTTAGAAGTAGGATTGCTGCCATCCCCTCTGGTGAATTGAAGCAGCTGCCGGAATCAGTGACAAGGTTGGGTCCAGACTTGGTATCCTGGCTGGGAAAGAGATTATGGGTCAGTCCCCAGTGCTAGGATACAAAAGATTCAAGCAGTTCAGGATTTTTTGGATATCCGAAAAAGATTTCATGAAATTTGTAAAGATCTAACAGTGCATTGCAGATTTCATGTGGTCTAAACAGCTTATACTAAGTCAAACTCTCGGTAGTCAGTAAATGGTGTTTTCACAGCTAGGCAGTTTTTCCAAGATCGAACAGCACTGCAATAGTTTAATTCCACCAAATTGCCTGCTTGCTGGATGAAGCAGGCTGGCCTTTGACGTTGAGCTGCTTTAGCTCTTAAAGAGTATCCTAACTTTAGAGGACCCCTGTCTTCTGCTGTGAAGATTCACATGCTCACCCCAGTAAATTTAAATGATCAAGCAATGCCCTTTTTATCCTTTTTATTCTTCAGAGCATAGCAAGTTATAAGGGTAGATACTGTAGAAAGTCTGATATATACATATTTTTTTTCCATAGAAACAAACAATACATTAGAAGACTTTATGTTGTCCTTTGTCATCATCTCATCTTTCACCAAGTTCTCGAGAGAAAATCTGCTTTGAGATTTACCCAGCGTTGACAGTTTTTAAAAAAATTGTAATATTTTTGTCTAATTATGAAGAAAGATGTATTTTGATTACATGTTGAATTTGTAAATTCTGATCCTCCGAAATACAATCTACCAAGATTGGCAGCATTTTGAAGGGAAAGAATTCGGTGTATTCCTCATAGCCTTTCTCTATTTTCTTTCACTTACTTTTCTTCCAAAAACTTCTAATAGGAATCCACAAGATGGTTGTTTGGCATTGTATGGAGAACTTTGTTTGTTATAGATAGTAAGAAATAAACAAAAACGGGAAAGGCCCATTTTTAAAAGGCAGAACATGGGTGTAATCTGCATATTCGCATTAGTGACTGCTGGAATGGCCGAAGAGCAATTTCTCTGGCATTGACCATCACTGAGGTCAGGGGCACACAGGCACTCACCCAGTGTCCTCCGCACTGTCCTAAAGCAGCCTCTTTCAGTGGAGCAGGACTAACTCAGGGAGAACGGAAGTTTTTAGCTCTTCAGAGTGGGTAGTATGTTTTGGAGGCAAACAGTGCTGGTTCATGCTACTCCTTTCCCAGTTAATTAGAACCCTGCTAACTCATCTGCTTGGATTAACTCAATAAAAATCCACTGGGAACATAGTATGACCCAAGAGTACACGCTGCCACACTGCACATCTGGAGTGCCGACTCTGGAGCTTCCTGCCAAGAACTCTGCCTCCTCCAGGCCAGGGCGCTCATCCTATCAGAGGAGTAGAAAGCTGCAAGATATCTGAAAGACCCTCTGGTTTTGTGGTTCTTAAATTTTCATCAATCAAGATTTCTTTTATTATTTTATCTCTATGGTACCCACATTTTGAAAGATTTAAAATGCTTCATCTGTGAGCTTGGTTTGCAATAGGATAAAAACTAATTGCAAATAATTCATTTCAGGAATAGTGATCTATTTAGGGGGGATTCCTGGAGATTTTTGTGGCCCCCGTTTGGGGGCCTATGGTCTTGTATGATCTTGTGATGTCAATGAAGGATTTGAGCTTACCTGGCTTTTTTCTCCCCAAAATCATAGAGTTTAATTTGAAGCAGAATAGAAACCAGGTTCTGATAGAATTGAGTTGTTCAGTCAGTGTTATCAAAGTTTTTCAGAGAAGAGGTAAAAAGTGTGGCAAAAATTCTTCACCTCTAGACCAGTGGAATCTGTCTAAGGCAAATGTGTTTCTGTCTATAAGTCATCTTTCCTTTTAGATGTTGTTGGGAAACTCCTAATGACTGAATTCTCACACCAACAATCACAACAAACAAAAAAGCGTTGTGTGCAATGGTCTCTCTTGACAATTTTGTGTGACCTTCATCGTTATGAAGATTGGCTTTTACAATATTCATATGAGTTTGACTTGAGCAGACAAGAGCCAGGAAAATCGATTAGAGAGGAAAATTCATCCTTAAATCTTGTGTTCCCATGGGGGCTGGCTGTGGCCTCTGGGCAGCCAGGAGCTCGCATGTGGCTCATCTCTGACATAATTCTGAAATAAAATGAAGTGGATGCTGAAGCTCAATCCTTCAAAAAAAAAAAAAAAAGAAAGTGTCCCTTTGGTCCATTCAAGTTACCACCTAAGCTAGTGCTTTCATGCCATTTAAGTCCTGAATGAAAGCTACTTTATAATGAGACAAAAATCTGATATGGAAAATGAGGCAGTTGGTCTGAATTCCTAGCTTAGATTTTTTTTTTTAAGTAGTAATTTGCTCATCTCGTGCTGGTGGATTTGGTCTCTTGCATTCTCTGTCAGTCAAGGAAAAGTTAGCTCAAGTTTTGCTCCCTCTGCCATTAACAGATGGCACGCAGATCTAAGCATAAGCTGTGGTTCCCGGGCCACAGGCAAAGGGTGAGGGCCGCTCCCCTGTGGACACCCTCAAAAGGCCCTAAGCTTGAGTAGCACAAATGAAAAGGTCTAGTGCTGGTGTTAATTACGCAGAAACCACACAGAAAGTGCTGGCTGTTACTGAGTTGAGAGGTTGGGCATCTCTTCTTCCCCAGATAAAAGGCCTGATATGAAAACATTTTGCAGAGGACAATGAAGTGAAGATTAGCATAATCTTCTGCAGTATCCTCAGTAAGCTATCCATGAGTGAGTTGCTTTTTTCTCATTCCTTCAGCTCTAATGTCTGGATTTAAGGAATGGTATTGTTAAAAGTAGGCTTTGTCCTTGCAGCCTGACAGTTGTGTTTTTCCCGCCTTCATGTGATCATCCCAGTTGCTAGTCTCCTGCTCTTTGGGTAGGCAGACAATGGAAGGAAAAATGAAGTGTCAGACAGAACTTCTCTGTCTGTTATTCTTAATCCAGACTCTTCAGAGGTTTTTCTTTTCTTTTCTTTCTCCTTAAACATTCTCTCACCCATACCCCCTGTTTGAATATTCTGAGGAAAATATAGAGCAAGTAATGCTGAATTTTGGCGCTTTAGGCAGCTTTAAATTAAAAAAAAAATCAAATTGTATTGTTCTCTCTGTACTTCAGTCAGAACATTAAACTACCATTCTCACATTTTATCTCAAAATGTGCGTAGCTGTTAAAGTGGTTATTTAGAAGTATGCAGCTAAAAGCCTTGAGTGTTGAGGTTTTTCATGAGAAGAATTTAACCACTTGCACAGTGCAGCTTAATGTGGTTCTCTTGGGGGCTGGTCCGGTGGCTAATGCACTAGTTTGTTGGCCACTTTGATCCTGGCTGCCCTGTTTTAAGTCTTGCTATGACTGGTTAAGCTGGTGCTCTGTAACCCCGGGGATAACTTGAGGGTTCTGAAAGTCACGAGGCACAGTCCCCAAGATCAAAATACAAAAATAGGTCTGGGGTCAGGGAACTCGACAGGCCCCGGAAGCTCTTCACTTTTACAGCTGGAGACTGTCTCTTATGTATTTAGAATTCATCATTAGAATTCTGACAAAGAAGTGCAGTATGGGATTGCTGCAGGGCAGGCTCTTTGAATCTTATTCCTGATAAAAAAAAAAAAAACCCAACTTCTGGCTGCTGACAGCAGACAAGGTGAGTACAAGGAACGCATTAAAAAGCAGCTTATGTCTATTGATGGCTGAAGAAGGGTTAGAATGGCTGAGTTTTGAGTTTGGGTGAAAATTCCAGAGTTTGTTATACCAGACAAGTTTGGGGAGTCACTGGTGGTTTTTAAAGGCCTGGAGAGCCCATTAGTATGGATATCTTAAAAGCCTGTATCAGACAATTTGTTGACCTTTCTGAATTTCCACTGAGGTCAACTTTGACATGGATTCCATTCCGGACCTAGCCCGCCTGCTGTTATATTGCCCAGGTCACACAGAAACTTGCCATTTGACCCACCAGACTTAGCCAAGATTTTCTTTCTTTATATGAATCACTTGGATGGATCTGATTTTCTTTAATTGAAGTAGCTCATTCCACTTCAGTCGGTTATCCAGACCAAGATCAGCGACTTGATGCAGCCAAAATCAACTGGGCTTGGATCACTGGTCTGAGGTCACCATGTTCTTATGGTATGACATTGAAGAAGACAGGGACTTTACATGTCACCCGTAGTTATTGTATCATGATACCAAGCTATGACTTGGAGCCTAAGGCCAAACCACATCACTCCACCATCAAATTCAGTGATTTCTGTGGTAGAGTGGAAGGAGCATGTAAAGTGGAGCCTTACACACCTGCAAGTTCCATCTCTGCCTCTTAGCTGCATGGTGACTGAAATTCTGTGAGCATTGTTCCATTATCTGTGTGACGGTCATCTTAATGGCAACTCCACAGCTCTGTTGAGAGGATTAAAGGAGATCATGTATTTTAGAACAATTTCTAAACTGCAAATTCCTATATCTATGTAAGGTGTCATTATGATACTTTTAGAAAGTTTCCCAGTAAGCATTGAGTCATTCAGCAAACATTTATTGAATGCTGACTATGTACCTGGGCCTAGGGGGATCACAAAGACCAATAAGGCATAGTTTCTGCCCTCAAGGAAGTCAAAATCCAGCAGGAGGCAGGCAAAAAAGCCCAATAAACAAAAAACCTTGCACCAGGGACTTCTATAAATTTACGAAACTCTATCTCTTCTAACAAGTATTGGTTGAGAACTTACTATGTGCACTGTGCTGTGCTGAGTATTTTGGTGGTGGGGAATTACCGAGAAGTACGATGTAGTCATAAATACCTCATAGTCTACTTGGGGAGATAAGATATATACACATGAACTCCCCTACCTACTAATACAAGGTGGTAAAAGATAAGTGCCAAATGAACAAAGTGCAGAATAAATTCAAAGGAGATAGCTCTGCACTCCCCACTCCCCATAGAAGGCACAAGAGGATCTAGTTCTGCTGGCTTTTTCTACTCTCCATTTCTCAAAAAATTTTTTCCAAGGTTATTTTCTCTGCTATTAACTTCAATAATCCACCTTTCCTAGTTCTGTCTCTAAAATACTTTGAGCATTGAATTACCTTTACCTAAGTAGATATTTGAGTAGTGGGCCAATGTCTCCACCTTGGAGGTCTCTGTCTGCACAGTGTGTTGACTGGTGATTCTAAGTTCCTAGAAGTCACTGGGGCCATGAAATTTACTTGTGATAACATAAGCTCAGGGCATGACACAGTAGAAACTTATTAAATGTTTTCATTTTTGAGAATAAGATGAGTCATTTAATCATTTCTTCCCGAACATTTTTGAGAATGTTAAACTAATGGCATTACTGTAGTTTGAAAAGTTTGGTATTTTGTCTGGTTCCTTTTGGCTAGAAACATGCTATGGCATTAGCCTATGAATAATTGACCACACTATGCTATTCTTTTCAAAATCATTTTTATGAATGAGAATGGGAAGTTGCTGGATTATAGAAGGTATAAGTGGTATGCTAATCGTATGGTATCTTCCAGAATGATTTTGGAATTGTTTGTTGAGATGGTTTATTATTCTCCTATTTATTTACTCCTTCAGGTTACTCTGTATGACCAAGCTAAAGCAGGATGACAGGCTGGGGATGACTAATGTAAACAACTCATGCCAGTCAGTGGCCTGCGGTGGCTGTTTACTTAGAACTCAGTAAACATTTCTTTTTGAGTGCCACTGTTCTCCTGTAACAAAGCCGGCTCCGTCTCAGCCTTTGTTATTTCTGTAATATAAAAAAGTCTCTCTATTTCTGTTTTTATGTCCATTGTATTTCTGTTGTCTTATGTCTAGGACATTGTATTCTATCAAATTTTATTTTCTAAAAGTTCTAAGTTGCCAGTAATGTATGTTAATATCAATGCTAAATAATGGTCACTGAAGTCTGAAACAGTGAACATTATTTTGGGGGGAGGGGACAAAATATCTAGCACAACTGTTTCCAAATTCCCTGGCTGGTCTGAGAACTGTGTCAAGCTGTGATGGAGCCCCCAGGAGATGCTCTGTAATGCAGCCTGGCTTCAGAGACTCGCTGCCGGGTAAGTGGAAAGCAGTCCTGAGGTCCACATAGCACGGCAGGATAATGTTTGGTTGAGAAAGAAAGGCAGAGTTAAGCCGTAGCTAAAGGAAAAGGGAAGAGTAATAATGCTGCAAAAGAGGGCTGTGAGAGAGCCTTCGACGTTTAAGAATCTTCATGGACTCGTTACTGATGCAGGTAAACAAGAATGTAGAGCGTCTTCATTGTCATTGTGGGACTGTTGCTCCTGGACTACAGGCAATGGGGATTGGCCCACAGGAATTTTGAATATTACTAAAAAGAAGTGAAAAGTCAGCAGAATCAAAACAACACCCTGTAATAGTTGATAAGCAATTACTACTTATCTAGTTTGGGTATGTGGACATCTGGCTTTTTGGGATTGCTCAAGGCAGAGATGTTATAAACCTGTGCATGTCGTTAGCTGTGCCTTTGCCACACATGATCCCTTGGGATTAAGTTTATTACTCAAAATGTGGGTGACTATTAATTTGATTGGAATGAGGGAGCCTAATGTAAATTGATGGTGGTGAAGGAGTAGAGTTCTTTAGTTTTTAATAAAGAACCCAAACAGTATGCTAACTTTTAAGACTTCAAGGTTTAGAAAGTGAATTGGATGAGTGATAGGTTCAAAACATTAATCTCAGAGGGCAGGAGCTGGCCCTCATCCATTTTCCTACCCCTAGCATGACACAAAGGCCAGCACAAAGGAGGTGCCCGATTAATACTCAATGATTTACATTAAATTTATCCACCATGACTTTAACAGAAAATTACCCCAGAGGAAAAGTGATATGACTATCCATCTGACCTACAGCAACTTGTTTTGGTGAACTTGTTAGCATTTGAATGATTCGGGTCTTTTGGCCAGTGAAGGTGGGGCAGGCAGTTGTCTCAAAAACATGATGTGCTGGGAGGCTCCCTTGTCCTATTTGAAATTCTCATCACTAAATTCATGCCTTTGAGTTAAAGCATAGATTTTAGAAAACTTTTGTTAAAATGCAAATGTGTTACCTGGGATATGAAATAGGTTAACCTGGGCATGCCCTGTACAAAAAATGTCCTAGCATTTCAGATTAAGTCACTCAGAATAATTCCTTGATCAAGCAGGACCCAGAATGGACAGGTTTTGGCTGGGGGCTATGGGTGAGGGAAGGAGACTGAAATGTGGGCTACCATCCACCTTGAAAGCCACTGCATTAGGCCACCCGGATACAGACCAGGACCGCACAAGCGGTCGGCTTTGGAAGCTCCTTGCCTCCGATTCTGTTTTCTCTTTTTGATGCTGCAAAATTGTGATGTTGGCCTTGTAGCATGAATTCTAAGAACCTAACAGAGTTGTCCTTAAACATACTCCACCACTTTTGATCTTGTTTGTGTTAAATTTAATAATTTTGACTTTTCTGATGGAGGAAGGTGGGGATGGGTCAGACCACTGGCCACCCAACACCATTCCAGTCAGGTGGTTGTGTGTTGTTCTCAGTAACAATATGTCTTTTTATTTTGGTGAAATACCATGGAAAAAAGCTGTTATAACACCTATTACAATATTTCCAGAGTGACCCAGCAGGAGAAAAAACATTCAGGAGAGAGATAGTGGAATGTGGAGACAAAATAACTAGGTCTAAGAAGGACTGTGGAAAAGTTGGAGGAGCAGGAGCTAAATGTAGCAATTATGTGAAAATCATGGTGCCCGTACTGAATTCTGGATTATCACCCTTTAGTGGGCCATCGACCTGTGTGAGCAGGCAGCAGGGGAGGATATAACTTGAAGCCGAGACACAAACAGTTAAGACTGTGCACTGACTAAGGATTTAAAAACTCTGAGTAGTCACTAATGTGCCTGCAAGCTGAAAAGTTATGTTTTCCCCCAGCTCCCCCTACTCCTTAGGTCTAGCGGACTTTTTTTTTTTTTATTGAGATGTAATTGACGTATAGCATTATATTACTTTTAGGTGTGCAACTTAATGACTCAATATATGTGTATATTGCAAAATGATTACCACAATAAGTCTAGTTAACAATCCTTACCACACACAGTTAAAATTTTTCTAGTGGACTCTTAGAGCATTATTGAAAGTGTATCCTTTCTCTGCCACAGATTGCTTTACCTATGGAGGAGTAGACGCAGGAGTCATGTGAGCAAGTATTCATTGAACATCTCTCCTGCTCTGTGTTATGAGGAGAGGCAGAAGTCTCACCACTCTCAAATTAAGGTGGTGTGATATCAGGGAAGGAGTGACAGATACAGAACCTGGAGACTGGCTGATTTCCAGCTCTCCACTTAATGAATGCTGTTGTGTAAGTGACATCTTCCGCCTCGATTTCCTCATCTGTGCAATCAAGATAGCTCTACATGTCCACGTGGTATATATACCTCGGTGGACCATAATGAAGACAAATGACATAGTGTGTATGAAAGTACCGAAATATAATACAACTATAATATTGTATACTACGTATAGTATTGTATATTTGTGAGACTGATGTGCATGAGAAAGAAACTAACACAGTGTATAATTTTATACAGTGTGTATAATTAATATTTAATGTAGTTGTAAGTACAGCAGGAGGTCAGAATAGGGAGAAGGTGGTGTGGATTGCAGCAGCCAGTGAAGTTTTTGGTTTATTTCCATTGTGCTACAGACACTTATTCACACCTCATCTTTCTGAATGTCTTCTTACCCTTGAACAAAGCAGACGTAGTTAGCACTGGCTGCCTTTGTTCCCTGACAGTAGTTAAAGCTTCAATTAGGCTGGTATCCATTGAAAGTTGACATACCCATTTCTTTTACGTGTTTGTACAGACATAGAAGCAAGTCTGTATTTGGGTTGTGTTTTGGCAGGGTTTGAAGTCATGTTCAAAGATCTAAAAGAATTGAATGACTGAGGACACAGACTAGAATTCTAACCTTCAGTTTATGTGCAAAATCAAAAACATGCAAAGTTTGTGGTATCTGAGCTTCATCTGATCGTTCGTACATGAAAGTATAAAAAGAAGGCCCAGAAATAGGAGTCTTGTCAGTTTGAATGTTAGTTAAATAAGTACATAAGATAAACAGTTCATGGAGGTTATGCAGCTGAATTTTCAATCAGAATGCACATGAGACTGCTGCAGCCCCATCTCCTGCTAGTCAGAGCCTGTTGGATTTGTTGCTCATCCTACTTATGTAGACAAGGTTGTGAGTTTTAACGCTGTGAGCTTTAATATGCCCACAGTTTCTGCTCTCTGATACTTTGTTAGATCTGCCAACTCAAACCCCACTTTTCCCTGCCTTAACATTGTTTAGGAAGTAGTTAACAGCACCTAAGTTCAGCCACGCCTCTCCTCTCGTGATGTTGTTTCTGTGGCTAATTTTCCTCCTTGAGCGCTGGAATTGATTGGACTACTGGGACCCCTCTTGTCTTCTTAGGGAGAAGAGGGACTTAATCCTGAAGTGAAGGTTCCTGATGGTCATGGAGTAGGAAAGAAATCTGGACACTGGAGTATTTATGGACTGAATGTGGGGAGTCCTGAAAATTGTCCTGAATGGCAGTTTGTGTACCTATCTTATGCTGTCCGTAATAAGAGCAGAAATCATGACTACAACGGTGTGCTGCAGTCCACTGATTTAGGGACAGTAGGTACTCTGCAAATATTTGTGGAGTGTGGCAATATGTGTAGTGGGTAAAAGCAGTGACTTGAGAATCAAACACACCTGAGTTTGAATCCTGTTTCTTCCACTTGCTTGGTGCATGACCCTGGGAAAGTTATTTCCCCTCTGTAAATTTATCATTTTTATTGTATAAGGGAAGCAACTTAAGACCTACCATTGTGATTGTTGAGAGAGTTAAATAGTGTGATGTTGATAGAGAGCTTTGAAGAATACTGCTTGTCACGGAATCGGCACTTAATAAATGGTAGCATCACTATCACCTTTCCCATCATAATCATGAATGGATGGAAAATTCCAGCCTGCTGCCTTTTCTCAGTCTTAATTTGAGCTCCTCACCTTGCCCTGCCTGTGTTATCCCCAGGAACACCATTCCCAGGGAATGAGTCTGTGCTGATTTCAGAAGCCAAGGACTGAGGTCTCCCCCTCTGCCGCTCCTGTCTCAGTGGCTCTGACAGCTGCCTTGTGGTGGTGAAATCCTCTTCCTCATCTCTGGCCCTTCCCACCCTTCATCTTTCTTCTCATTTTTATCTGTTTCCATCTACCCTTTCCACCCTTCCCTCTTTACTTAGATGCTCTATTAACTCAAATAGAACATACAAAGTCAAATAATAAGCAAAAAAAACAAAAAACAAAAAACCAAACAACCAAAACATGTGAAATAACCATCACAAAACAAAACTTTCCCAAACACCAAAATGTTTAGTAAAAAGATTGCATAAATTATGTTTTTTTCTGTGTTCTTTCATGCCTTTGATATTACAAAGTGAACGTATGCTTCAGAAATTTTTGTACTGTGTAATGTCCTAAATATCCATGATAATTGTTGTTATACATATCCATGTATACACACAAAACATTCATTAAAAACTGATGAAAGAAAACCACAATAAGAACCTCTGGTTAAAGAAACTTAAAAACGTGGACTGAACCACACCTAATATATGCGCCAATTGTTGAATCCGTTTCTAATCCTACCGCAGTTATGAAGGGATTGCCCGTTCCCTAGGCATGTATAGAGACCGACAAATTGGTACAACATCTGCCTGCACACGACATTCTTTAGATAATGGGATTTTAAAGAGTTTCAATAAATATCAGCAGTAAATGAGAGATTTGTGTCACAGATATTAGACTCAAATATTGTAGAATATAAAAGTTGGAAGAAACCTCAAAGATGTTTTAGTCCAATCACCTGTTCTATGCCTAAATCACCATTTTGATAATATTCTTGCTGTATGGTTGGCTAGCCCATGCTGCAACACCTTGAGTGATGGGGAACTCACTGCCTTTCAAGGAAGCTCATTCCATTCTTAGACAATTGTGACTATTAGAAATCTCTTCCTTGTATGCTGAGACAGTATTTATTTCTTCAGGAATTCTCCTTCTAACTTAGACATGGACTTTTATCTTTCCAGATTTATTGAGCTATAATTTATAAACCGTAGAATTTGATCATTGTGTTTGAATTTGATAATTTTAGTAAATATATACAGTTGTGCAACTGTTATCACAATTTAGTTTTTAGAGCAACTCTGTCACCCCACAAAATTCCCTCATGACTCAGGTCAATCCCCGCTCCCACCCCCAGCCCTCGGCAACCACTGGTCTGCTTTCTATCTCTCTTGTTTTGCCGTTACTAAAACTTTTACATAATTGGAATCCTATAACATATAGTAATTTGTGTCTAGCTTTTGTCACTCAGCATAATGTTTTTGAGGTTCATCTATGTCATTGCATTTAACAGTAGTTCATTCCTTTTAATTACTGAGTAGTATTCCATTCTGTGGATACACCACATTTTGTTTATCCATTCACTAATTAATGGACATTTGGGTTGTTTCTAGCGTTTGCCTATCAGAAATAATGCTGCTATGAACATTCACGTAGAAGCCTTTATGTGCACATTCATTTTGACTTCTCTTTGCCAGATGCCTAGGAATGGAATTGCTGGGTTGTATGGTAGGTTTATGTTGAACTTCAAAAAAAAAAGCAACCACCAAACTGATTTCCAAAATGGTTGTACCATTTTACATGCCCAGCAGCAACGTATGAGGGCTCCAGTTTCTTCTCATCCTTGCTAATGTTTGGCATTGTTACGCTTTTTGACTACACCCCTTCTAATGGATGTGTAGTGGCATCTCATTGTGTTTTCATTCATATTTCTTTAATGATGTCGAGCATCTTTTCATGTACTTATTAGCTATCTATATATCTTCTTTAGTGATATGTCTATTTAAATCTTTTGCCCATCTTAAATTTTTTTTTGTCTTTTTATTATTTAGTTTTTAAGAGTTCTTTATATATTCTGGATGAAAGTCCTTTATGAGCTACAGCATTTGCAATTATCTGCCTATCTGTAGCTTGGTTTTTCGTTTTATTAATGGTGTTTGGGGGAGCAAAATTTTCAGTTTTGATGGGGCCTGATTTATCTGTTCTTTTCTTAAGTGGGTTTTGCTTTTAGTGTTATATTTAAGAAATCTTTGTTTACCTTAAGGTTGCAAAGATTTGCTCCTATCTTTTCTTTAAGGAGTTTTAGTTCCATCACACATTTAGGTCTGCAATCCATTTTAAATTATTATTTGTATATGGTGTGAGGTAAAGATCTAAGTTCTCCTTCTGTTCATCCTCCTCCTCCTCCTTCTTCAAAAGGATTAAAGTTCTTTTCTTCCATATGGATATCTATTGTCCCAGCATTATTTGGTGAAAAGG
The DNA here is from genome assembly GCF_041296265.1 of Equus caballus. Classification (NCBI taxonomy): domain Eukaryota; kingdom Metazoa; phylum Chordata; class Mammalia; order Perissodactyla; family Equidae; genus Equus; species Equus caballus. The sequence goes on from NC_091688.1 coordinate 79,329,320, forward strand.
TTATCCTTTCCCATTGCGTTGCCTTGGCACTTTTGTAGCAATTCAGTTGAACATAGATGTGAAAGTTTATTTCTGGACTCATTCTCTTCTACTGATCTGTAGGTTTATCCTTGTGCCAATATCACACTGTCCTGATTATTATAACTTTATAATAAATTTGAAATCAGGCAGTATAAGTCCCCTAACTTTGTTCTATTTTTTCAGAGTTGTTTTGTCTGATTTTAGTTCTTTGTATTTCTATCTAAATTAAGCTTATCAATTTCTACCAAAAATTCCTGCTGGGGTTTTGATTGTTAATACACTGAATTTATAGATCAATTGTGGAGAATTGAGATCTTAATAATATCGATTCCTACAATCCATAAAAATGATACATCTCTTCATTTACTTAGATGTTTAAAAAAATTTTAGCAATATTTTATAATTTTCAGAAATTCTACTTTTTTTGTTAAATATGTTCATGAATATTTTATCCATTTTAATGCTATTGTGAATGGAATTGTTTTTGAAAATTATTAATTGCTATTATATAAGATATAATTTTTTTATATATTGTTCTTGTATCCTGTGACCTTGCAAAATTTGCTTATTATTTCCCATAGATTTTTTAAAATCCTTAGGATTTTCCATACAAAATCATGTCATCCATGAACAAAGACAGTTTTACTTCTTCCATTCCAATCTGAGATCTTTAATTTCTTTTCCTCAGCTGATTGTACTGGCTGGAACCTCCAGTACAATGTTAAATAAAAGTGATAAGAGTAAACATCTTTGCCTTCTTCCTAATCTTAGGGGGAAAGCATTCAGTCTTTTACCATTAAGTGTAATTTAATTGTAGGTTTGTCATCAGTGCCTTTTAAAAAAAATTGAATATATTTGACATATAGCATCTACTTTTAATTTATTTTAAAATTTAAGTTTTAAAATCTCAGGTGAACTTATAAATTTAAGGTGTGCAATGTGTTACTTTGATACATTTATATATTGTAATATGATTACCATTGAAGTGATATTTTTCACATTATGTAATTATGGTACAATATTGTTGTCTATGTTCATTATACTGTGCATTGGATCTCTATGGCTTATTACTTGTTGCAAGTCTGTACCCTTAAACACCATCAGTCTTATCCCCTCAACCCCCATCCCCTGGTAACTACCATTTTACCCTCTGTTTTTTACACTTTTTACTTTTTTAGTTTCCACATATAAGTGAGATCATACAGTGCTTGTCTTTCTCTGTCTGACATCTCACTTAGCATAATGTGCTCAAAGTTCATCCGTCTTATTGCAAATGGCAGTATATTCTCCTTTCTCATGGCTGAGTAGTATTCCATTGTGTATATGTACCACATCATTTTTATCCATTCATCTGTTGATGGGCATTCGTCTGTTGTTGTTTCTGTATCTTGGCTTGAATAACACATGGGAGTGCATCTATCTCTTCAAAATTCTGTTTTAATTTCCTTGGGGTATATACTCAGAAATGGAATTGCTGGATCGTATGGTAGATCTATTTTTAATTTTTTGAGGACGCTCCATATTGTTTTCCATAGAGGTTGGATAAATTTACATTCCCACCAACAGTGTGTAAGGTTCCCTTTTCACCACATCAGGGTTGTGGAAGTGTCCTATTTTGTTTAGAGGCTTTTTTTTCTTTTTAATCATAAATGGGTGTTGAGTTTGGAAGTGCTTTTTCAGTGTCAATTTAAATGATCTTGTTCTTTTTGTTCTTTATTCTATTAATATGGTGTATTACATTAACTGATCTTTGGATCTTAAACCAACATTTTCTTGGATGAATCTTACTTGGTCATGAGGCATATGGGGTGTAATCTACTTTTTGGGTTGCTGGGTTTGGTGTGCTAATATTTTCTGAAGAACTTTTGTCTCTATAGTAAAAAATTCTTCAAATTTTTTGAATTTTTTTCTTTTTTCTTCAAAAAAGACTCTGAGGTCTTCTGATCTGTAGTTTAATTTTCTTGTGATGTCTTTGTCTGGCTCTGGTTATCAGGATTATACTGGCCTCATAAAATGAGTTGAGAAGTTCCTCCTTTATTTCCTGAAAGGATTGATATTATTTCTTCCTTAAATACTTTTAGAACTTAACCAATGAATCCTTTTGATTTTTTTTTTGTGGGAAGATTTTTAAATTTCTTATTCTTGTTCTTTATTTGATATATGTTGATTCAGATATTCTATTTCTTCTTTTCCCCCTCAACTTTGTTGAGGTATAATTGACAAATAACAATTGTATATGTTTAAGCTTTACAATGTGATTTTTGACATATGAATACATACATTGTGAAATGATTACTGCAATTAAGTCAATTAACACATCCATCACCTCATAAAATTACTATTTTTTTTTTTGGAGTGGTGAGAACACTTAAGATCTACTCTTTTAGTTATCTATTTCTTCTTGAGATAGTTTTGATAATTTGCATTTTTCTAGAAATTTGTCTATTTCATCTAATTTGTTTAATATCTTGGCATAAAGTTGTTCTCCTATAATCCTTTTTCATTTCTGCCATGTCGGTAATGATTTCCTACAGCTCTATCTAAAATTTTCTTTTTCATAGTTAGAAACATTCATTAAGAAGAAAATTCTAATCTTTAAAGAATTGACATTTGATTCATTCTGGTGGGCTTAGATCTTGTCATGGAGAAATTTACCAGGTGGTTGTTTTCTTGCTAAATAGGGAGAAAAAAGGTGTTGGAGCAAAAGTCAATTTAGGAAAAAGGCTGCTTTCTAAACCAAAACTCAAATGGGGGAATTTAAAGGAACTATAATAAGAGGGGGAAAAAGGTAAATGGAAATAACTTGGTTATGGCTTATGGTAGTATAAATTAGGGAGGAAATTTTTTTTTTTTTTTAAAGATTTTTCCTTTTTTCCTTTTTCTCCCCAAAGCCCCCCAGTACATAGTTGTATATTCTTCGTTGTGGGTCCTTCTAGTTGTGGCATGCGGGATGCTGCCTCAGCGTGGTCTGACGAGCAGTGCCATGTCCGCGCCCAGGATTCGAACCAACGAAACACTGGGCTGCCTGCAGCGGAGCGCGCGAACTTAACCACTCGGCCATGGGGCCAGCCCCGGGGAGGAAATTTTTTCCAATGCTTACTTTTGAATTTAAGTTGTAAGTTGATTTGCAGAAGCCGTCTGTATACTGGACTTGAATGCCTTTGGTATGAGAATTATAAGCACAATTTTCACCCATGTAATATTTTCCTTTTATGAGCTCTACAGCAAAAACAAGTTTTGTGAAATTTTATTACATTCTTCCATGAAAGAAAATTTGCGTTATACATTTGTTTCTCCTACTATAACTTAAATATAATTAAAAATAAGAAAGAAAATGATGCTCCTGACATGGCTAATAGACTTTCATGAATTTTAGAGTTTGACTGGGACCATGATTAGAAGGGATAGAACAGAACAGAACAAATGTAAGCCCCCTGGGGGAACGGCTCTTTTTGTTTTGTTCACGGCCGTTACCTATAGTGTCTGGCCTGTAAATGAATGAATGAATGGTTTATGGCAAATAATAAACACAGACATGAACTAAGGGCTATGAACATACAGAGGAAAGAACAATTTATTCAGCTTAGAATGTGCGAGAAGGTATCCAAGGGAGGTGGTAGGAACTCTTCACTCTGGACTTGAGTAGGGCAAACCTTCATTGGGGAGAAACCCTAAGGCAGATCAAGTATGTGAAAGCATATTGCATCACTCTGCCCGGCCCCCTCCAATGTGCTCATATAGCACCCTGAGCATTTTTCTGTCATTGTACGTATTGCACTGCAATTCTCTTTACTTGTGTAGAGAGATGGCTCAGTCATGGCACCCTGGTGAACTTGCACATTTCCACTTAGGCCCAGTAGGCAAGACGTGACCATGACCTGACCTGAGTCTTGCTGTAGTGCCGGGTGATTCCTCCTGGAGTAATGGGTGATGAGCCTGGTGGAGCCACCACAAGGCAGTTTCTTGTGGGAGACTGCCAAGAGGTAGTTGCTCGTTCATCTCCTGAGTTTCAGTTGAGCACAGGACTTTGCACCTCATTTCCTGGCCCCTCCCCTCCGGGTACAGCTGCAGGCTTCTGTGCAAGTCTGTCAAACTGCCTGTCTGTAGTTTGGAGTTGGCTCCTCCATGGCAGAGCTACCCACCACTACTGCCATCTGTTGTCTATCCCCTCTAGCTTGGTGTCATCCTGTGGGAATAGGGATGCGGGGAGCTGGCACCGTGCTGTTCTTGCTTTGGCTGTCTGTCTAAGTAATAAAGTGTCTGAATCCATTTGGGCTTGTTACCTTCTTACCATATGAGTTTAGAGATGTTAACAAGCCAACCCAGCAGCAGTATTCATTGCTGCTGCTAGTGACTTCTTGCCTATTTGACAACTTCTCTGTCCTCGCCTCTAGACTAGGAGCTCATCTGTATTCCCAGTGCTTAGCAAAAGCTTTTGTGTAACTGCTTAAATGTGTTTTTTGACAGAATGAATCAAGAAGTGAGGGCACCAGCAAGTTTCCTGTGTCTGGACTAGAGGTGGAGTGTAGGGCTGGAAGTGGGAGAAGATGCAGTGACTGGGGCCAGATGTGGGGGATCTTGTATGCCATGCTGTGCGTTAGACCAGGCAGTGCCTGAAGACTTTAAAGTGAGAGAATAGCATGGTTATCTGGCATTTTAGAGACTCCTGTAGTAATGATGAGATTTTAGACAGGGAGGCCATTAAGAAATTATAAATGCTGGTGAGGAATGATAAGGGTCTAAATTAAGAACAGAGCAGTGAGATTGAAAGGGAGGCACTAGATTACAGAAAGTTTTATTTGCTTTTGTTTGTTTCTTTTTCTTGGTATAAGCAATAGAACTGATGCTGACTTGACATGAAAGAAAAAAACAGTAAACTAAGATCAATGAATGTAGTTTCATAGATGTTTATTTTATTTTATTTTGTCTGTTTTACTCTAAGAAGTGCTTACTGTTAATTACCTGTTTTTTTCATAATACTTAAAACAGTTTTCTATTTGAATAATTATATATCCAGCGTCCTGAACTGTTCTATTTTAAAATCTGGATTATACATTTCAGAGGCAGCCAGGATGTTTAACCATTCCACCCATATGTACCTGATCACATTTGATTGTAGCAAAATCTGCCATTAGACACTATTAAATTACCAGCACCTTGAGGATAGGAATCATGTATTACTTATAATTTTATATTATTTGTAGCACTGAGCATGGCACTGGACCCATATTAGATGTTTAATAAATATTTATTGAATGACCAATTCACCTATTTAACTATGTAAAAGTCTTGTCTGAAAATATCAAGAGTTTTTTGATGAACCACAAATATAAAAGTAATTTAAGTACAGTTGTCACACCTCACAAAGACTTTCATCTTTATTTTTATCTTCTCAAATAATGGTTATAACATACCTAATTTATTCTCAAACATATCATAGGCAATTCAGACATAAATGAACTAAAAAAGATCCTTTTCCTGGAGATGCATGGCGTTTAGTTAGGACACAAGACACATCCTTATGTGAAGCTGCTAGGTGACAAAGCAGAATGAGTCTTACTGCATACTGAAGGAGCTCAAAGGAGAAACATCATTGTGGGATGGTTTCTTAGGAATAGATTTTGCAAAAAGACGGTATTTTACAATATTTTTATTAACAGAGTTTGGTATTAAGTATGGATTTTTCCACTTTAGTTTAGAGGAAAGTGAAAAGGCCTTTTAGGTGAGGGAACATCTGAGCCCACATCCACACAAGGTAAGAAGAGGGAAAGTGACAGGGGCCAAGTTTCGTATTCAGAGAAAGTGACTCACCATCGTGAGAAATATTTGAGAGCTCAGCATTTAAAAACCACCACTAAAAAATAAGTGTGTATAGTCTTTAATGATTCATAGTACATTTACAATCATCATGTGACTTACTGAGGAGCGCTCAAATTACATCTATCTTCAGCATCTCAAGAAAACAGAATGTCCTTGAAGGAAGGATCATGGAAACATCATTTAAGGGCCTCCTGAAAGAGAATATTCAACTCACCCGTTGGGCTTCACGGAAATGAAAGCTAACTCGATGAATAGTTAAAACTGATAGATAGTTTTCTAGTAATCATAATGTATTATTAATAATATCAGGACACTTCATCTCATATTTTAGGGATCAAAAGTTGGCATACGTGACCCTCAGCCTTGGAAAAGTGCTTTCAGTAAAAACAATTGTCTCTGTTTTGGGGTGTGTTCAAGCAGTAGCCATGTGAGTTATTTAACTTCCCAGGACTTATTTCTTTATCTTTATAATGGACTACTGCTAATATAATCCTCTCCTCCCTGGTTTCTCCAAAGCCCAATACACGTTTCCCCCCCGATTTTATTAAGTACTCCCATGCTGAGTCATTAGATTTTTGTTAGCTACTTGAGGCAGAAATGTATCATATGCTTACGTGTTGCTAATACTGCTTAGGTACCTGATAAGTACGCCTTGACTGACTCATTGACCAAAAAGCCTGCTTTGTTCTACTCTTTCTCAGTGGAGACCACAGCTACAGGCAGATGACTGTCCTGGACACTGTGTTAAAATGGTTTTCACTCTGTAGAAAGTGAATAGGCAGCAAGTACAAGGTGACTATTATTGAAATTGTACAATTATGTAGGGGCTCTGGTTTTATGTATGATGTGTTTATTAATATTTAGAATTACTGCCTATCCTACTTGCAAAAAGTATGTCAGGCTTCTTGATATAATATAGAACAATTAAATAGAAATACACTAAAAACTAGTTAATGGCAGGAGAGAGCTTGATATTACTAGTTAGCTAGGGCATTTGGATACAGATGCTCTGGTTTCTTAATATTCAATGAGAGATTAAAATCTGCTTATCTCCTGATCAGTACAAGTAAACAGAAATATAGGGCATTGTAAAATTGGTCTGCGATGCATTTAAATTCTGAGATGCCTGGAGGGGCTGAGCTGGAAGAAGCAGAAATTTTCTTGTCAGCCTTTTCCTTTTGATTGTGACCACTCACTCTGGGGACATGGATCTTGGCCTGAAGGTGGCACATGCCATGCAGTTTCCACACAAAGAGTGTTTGTTGTTTCAAATCCCTACTAGACCAGGTTCTGAATTTTCTTATAACTAGATCAGAATTGTAAAAATGTGCTTAGCGCTTGTGGTGATGGCCTAGATCAGTTACATCTTATTGTTATTTAAAATACTCCGAAGGAAGATATTGAAAAATGCTTAAAGTTGGGTTGGTTGCTCTAGCAACAAAGCCAAGCTTCTGAAGATTATCCTCAGTGATTGCAGCTTTGGCAGCACAGCAGCAGAAAGGAAAGGTAATTAGTCCTGGAATTTTGCTTTTAAAACTTTGCTTTAAGTAACTAGACCAGCCACAGACAGCAATATTTATATGCTTTAAAATACAGCTTGGAAATCATTTTAATTTTCAATTGAAGTGCAGAACATGTTCTTCATATGATTTCTGTTTATAGGGAGAAAAATTTCACTGGTATTCAGCCCAAAGAGAAAAGTAGCTATAAACATAGATTACTGGGTACCAAATGAAATAGATGTAAGGTTGGGGTGGCTAGGAGTTTGGACATATCAGGTGTTTTTGTTTAAAGTAGAATAATTGATTTCTGTCTGTTAGCAACTTGTTTGTATCCTTTGAACAAAGAAAAACTTAAGGCAATTGAGCTATAAACAATGGTGATTTTTATTGACTGTACTCTAAATGAATTAACTTATGGGCAGTAAGAGGAGAGAGCTGGCTAGTGAAAAGAAATGAAGGAAAAAATCTTTGCTTTAATCTGCAAGTTTAATTTAGCCAGACTTTGATGGGAAAACTGGAATGCCTAGGGATTGTTAGTTCTCCTACTTCCTCCTTTCCCAAAATTGACTTATGCTGTTGAAACAATAGACCAGACATCTTAGCTCATGGATTTAGGCAAAGCACCAAGAGGCTAGATTACAATCTGGGTTTTTAAAAGTCTGAGAGAGCTTAAGAAAGTCTAATTCACGTAATAAAGAATCTTCAGCATCATGACTCACTGGGAGACACAGATGAGTTGGATGTTCAGGTTCTGGAACTTTCTTTAACATTAGGATCATAATCCTGTGGCTCTTGCTGTTTGTTGGTTTGTTTGGTAATACAGGAAAGTCACCCTTTCAGTCACAATTTTAGTAAAGTTTCATTGGGTCCTCAGAAATGTTCTCTTCTATGGTTCTGAGAACATGCCCCTGGCACAAAAGATACCATTTGAACTTTAGAAATGGTTTGAAATATATTGACTTATAGAATCTGAAAATCAACAGGAGAGACTGATCTCTTTTGACCTGGACTTTGTAGTGTTGAGGCTAGTTTAATAAATAAACTTTTAGCCTCAGGAACTTTGAGTCATAAGAAATGCTCTTCAGGTTTCTCTTCTGGGGCCTGGGTCTTCACCATTCTCGTTACTGCCTTTTCCTTTCCTAATCACAACTGTCCTAGGACTTGGCTCATATCAGTGATGGACTTTAGTTCAGCTCATCTTAAAAGAGTCGCTTCTGTGTCCAGCAGTGTATTAGACACTGTGGGAGTACAAAGATGAATAAAATACCTTAAAAGAAGTTTATAATATGGCGGAGGTGAAAGAAAATTTAACTAATTATAATTAATGCCAAATAGAAAACTTAGTAAAGGAAGGGGATTTTGAGCTGTGCCTTGGCAAAGATTAGGCGTTATGGCTGAGGGGACAACAAGAACAAAGGTATGGAGGCTAGGTGTGTCTGAGGAAATGAGTAAATTGTATAGTATTCCATCTTACCCACTGTATCACAGTATAGTATACTATAGTACACGGTACTCTATCTTGGCTGCTATATCACAATGTAGTACTCTATCTTTCTTTATCACAGTGTAGTACTCTATGTTTCTCACCATATCACAGTCTGGTACTCTATCTTGCCTGCTATTTCACAGTATAGTACTGTTTCTTACCAGCTATAACACATTATAGCCAAGGCGCTGTGTTTATGGTGGGATGTATTATTAGAAGAAGCTGGAAGAATGGATTGAAGTCAGGTTATGGAGAACCTTGGTGTGCAAGTCAAAGATTTTTGAGTGATAGAATAATAATAATTCTAATGTGAGTGCTTTATGACTTGTAAAGTTCGTCCACATTTTTGTGCTTTAGGATGATGATTCTAGAGGCAGAGTGAAGAGTGGGAAGAGATGGCACATAGGAAAGCCAGTTAGAAATGTATTTTTGTTCATCACTAGCCTATGCTATCTTTACAGCCTCATCTCCTACTGCTTCATTTATTTATTCATTAGATATTTATCACAGGTTTGCTTTCAGCCAGCTGCTGTGTTAGGCTCTGAGGACACACTGATCAGGAAAGAGGACTTACTCTCTCATCCAATGGAGCTTATGGAAAACTAAAAGAATGGTTAGGAATTAATCAAATAATACACATAAATATATAATTTCTGACTTTGATGTGTTCTAAGAAGAAAACACATAAGGAACACTGACTCAGTCTGGGGTGGCATGAGGTAGAGTCAAGGGAGAGATGGTCAGGGAAATTTTCCCTATGGAAGTGATGCTTGAGTTGAAATCTAAAGGATATGTAGAAATAAAGAAAATAAAATAACAGGGTGCAGATAGTATTCTAGGCAGAGAACAGTGTGTACAAAGCTTCTTAAGGCTGGGTGGCAGGGGGCATCACAGGTGTAGGTAGCTGAAAGAAGGCTTGGCTGGAGAGCTGTGAGTGGGATGGAAAGGGGCAGAAGATAAGGCTGGAGAGAGAAGCAAGGACAAGATCAAGCACAATCTTGTTAAGGATTTTAGTCTTTATCCCAAGAGCAATGGGAAGCCTTTGAAGAGTTTTAAGTGGGAGATTAACAAATGAGATTTGCATTTTCAAATATTATATTTACTACACTATAGGGAATACCCTGGGGAAACTAGTTATGAGGCTGCTGCAGAAATCCAATGAGAGATAGCCTATTGCGGAAATGGTGGTGGAAATAGTCAGTAGCAGACTGAGATGAAAGAGTAAAAGTATCATGGTTTGAGATAGACTGGATATTGGAGGTAAAGAAGATTGAGGTGTCAAAGACATCTGCTGGGATTCTCCTGGCTTGTCCAACTGGAAGGATAATGGTGCCATCCCTGGATAGGGGACTGAAGGAAGATCAGGATTAGAACTGGGGCTTTGGGAATTTTAGGCATGTTGAATTGGAGGAGATATTCAAGTGGTGCTGTCAACTGGAAAAATGTATGTATGTGTCTGGAGCTCCAAGCAAATATGCTTTTTAGGAGTCATAAGATGTAACTAAAGCAATGGAATTGGACACTGTTAGTTAGTGAGAGAGTGTACTAAACAAAGAGCCAGTTACTACACCTTGGAGAATGCCAGTATTTCACTGCCTTTAGATAAGGATAGTCTTGCAAAGGAGATTGAGAAAGGGCTCAGAAAGGAGCAAGACAAGGGGAATCTGGAGCATCCTGGGAATCAAAGGAAGATAGTGCTTCTAGAAGAAGGGAGTGGTGTGAATCTTTGAAAGGAGCTATAGTATAAAGTGTTTTTCAAACTTAGCATCCATGGTGACTATGCTCCACTGACTGACTATTAGGGCAACACAGACCTGATGCCATCCGACCATCCATTTCCTTACACAAAGTCAGCTGGGAATTTTACAGAGTGATTATGAAGCAGCATTTATCTGAACAAAGTTTTATATAACACCGCAACTAATTTTTAAAGCAAAATACTTAGTGGCCAGGGTTATTGTAGTAGATATGGAATTTTCTTATATTGGTTAATAATATCTTTGAATATGAGATATATGTGACTTGGAGAGGAGATTAAAATTGTGTTCTGATCTGAGAATAAATATTTTATTATTTAAGTAAAAGTGTAAAACAGAAAACTTCTCTTATTTCTATGGTAATTGAATATGAACAGTGACTTTCTTAGTAAGAAATACAATTGTCCGGTAAAATATTTTAGAGCACAAACATAAATCTTAAACCCATTTCTGTAAAAATATATATTATAGTAACATCCCAAATAGATGTAAAGAGTCGCCAGGAGATTTTCTGATGTGCTTTCTTTTCTGTCTCTGTTACTGTATGGAATTCACACTTCGTAGTGGCAGCAACATACAAATGTGCATATGTGTGTTTTTCCCTATTTCCTTTACCATGTAAAACTTTCATCTTCTCTGCAGAAATGTGCACAGAGAGATTGTTGCTCTCATCTATCCATCTTGCCATGTAATTTTTACAGCTGTTCCTCAGTTGTTAATATATTTCTGGGGAATATGTGTAAATAGACATGAGCAAACTGTCTAAAAGTTATTCAGCTAGTCAGTGAACCATGTAATCTGTTGGTTCAGAGACAACAGATAATAGAGTGAGATATTTGCTTTACCATCCACACACTCCATGTATCATCTAGGCTCCAAAAGTCAATTTGTGTTTTGTTGGGGCATGTCTCGTCACACTATATTATCACATCAGGGACAGGAAATTTGGATAATGACTATCTGATTTAGAAAAAAGGAGACTATTTAGTGAATTGAATATGTGTGAGGTGGGAATTTTGAACTAGAATTTGGTTCCATCCTTGGTTAATTTGATACTCTATATGTGTTTCATCACTGTTTTCCTCTCTTTTAACAAGGTAAGTTAGAAATAACCTTGTTAATTAGCATCTATTTTTAGGTTGATGACATGACACAGCCAAGACAGAGTGGGAACATGCCAGTACTACCACTGCACAAGCAATAAAACTCCTTTCTAAAGGGAAGCTAGACCATGGAAATGAAAATGAGCGGTACCCCTTGTAGGTATACTTAGAGAATATATCTATTTTGAATAGTCAAAATTAAAGAAACTGTTAGGTAAAAATTCACTTAGTAGGCATTCCTCTTAGTCGGCACATGCAGCTAAAAATTGGATGGTAGCCTGTCACTTCCCCTGCTTAGAAACTTTCATTGGCTTCCTACTATCTCAACAATTAAGTCCAATTCCCTATGCATTATGTTCCAAGTTTACATTTGTGTCTTTAACTTCAGCTCCCAGTCCTCCTATTAAATTGAGCTATTCTGACTCTTTTCTGTATGTGTGTGTATAACACTTTTTATCTTCTTTGATAGTGCTGTTTCCCCATCATTTCTACCTGTTCCATTTCCATCTATCTCATAAGGCCAGATCATATTCTTTCTTGCAGATGGAGCTCTTGTTCACTTCTCCTGGCTAGAAGTGATCTCACAGCACTTCATCTGCACCTCTCATGAGGCAATTAACACCTTCTTACTTTATTTTGATTATGTATACACACGTTTTATTCCTCCTTCTAGGCTGAAATCTCCTATTTGTGAAGTTGATGGCTGGTTAGCTGAATCAATGGCAGGTAGGTAGGGGTAAGGAGAAATTCTCAAACCAAAAGGAGGGGCGTCTGTCCAAAGTCTAAATCACAGTAGCTTTGAACTTCCTGAAAAACCTGGAATCTATCAGTCTTCTCCCTAGAACCACCCCTACACTCAGTAGCCTTAGATAAGTATGGATATAGGAATGTGTTCTGCTTTTTTCCTTTTTTTCTGTTTTGCTTGAGGAAGATTCATCCTAAGCTAACATCTGTGCCAATCTTCCTCTATTTTGTATGTGGGTTGCCACCACAGCATGGCTGCCAACAAGTGGTGTAGCTTCTCACCCCAGAACTGAACTCAGGCCATGGAAGCAGAGCACATTGAATTTAACCACTAGGCCATGGGGCTGGCCCCTGCTTCATTTTGGTGGATACTTACGGTTTTACTTGTGCAGGAATAGTTATGTATATAGGCTCAATAGATTGGTTGACTAACTGGATTGAACTGGAGCAGTACCTGTCAGATTGAGTGGACAGGAGTTGGGGGAAGACTGGCAGGTGGATCTTGAGGATGTGGTCTCTGGTTAGAGAGAAGATCCTATTTTAGAGTTGTTTTATCTTCCAGTTAATGCTTATCTTTCTTTGCTCTGAATTTCTATCTTGGTTATATCAATATGGCGTAGTTTAGTACTTATTTGGCTCATTTGCAATAGCTTTTCCTTCCCATCAGGTTGAAGATTTCTTGAAAGCAGGATACTTTCCCTTCATTTTTCGTTGTTGTTGTTAACATAGGACCTAGCACAGTTCCTGGGGCATTTGGACATTAAAAAATCAGTTGATCTATTAATTGATATATCAATTTATTAGTTGGTAGATCATTTATATTCAACTAAAGAGTTACTTATTGAGCATCTACCATGTTCAAGACACTGTACTACATGCTTCAGCAAATACAAAGATGGCTAAGTTGTGGACTCTAACTTTAAGAATAGCTACAATCGAGTAGCAATCTGGTAGCTATAAATTCAAAGAACAGTACGATGTGTGCCATAACACAGGTACAATGAGGGGCCATTAGGCCGTAATCTTCTCTATCAAACTTGGAAACATTTGGATTCTGATTACATTCCAGACCCTGAGTTTTCTCAAGCTGGTATTGTCCATGACACTGCAGTAAACCAACAGCTAGGTAGAGGTTAAGTGCTGCTAAATGTGCATTTGAATGTGAGCACTTGAATGGGAGTATGGCCAGAGAACTGGGGTGGATTGAGGCTGACTGTGAGACTGTTTGAAAAAAGGAACAGGAACATTTATTTGCAGGTTTTTCTGGGTGTAGTCACTTACATATTTTGTGCTTCAACTTTTCTCCAAGTAATTTCTTTCTGGTTGTCCAAGTAATATGCATTCATTGTATGAAATTTGGAAACCAGGTAGTCTAAAAGAATAACTTTTTTTAAACTTTAGTCCAAAGAATAAAGTTAAAATTGTCTATTCTTTTACTCTCCTTAAATAGTCATTGTTAACATTTTTGCATATAATATTCTAGTTATTTTCTATACGTCTTTTGTATGTATTTTAAATTAGCGTCATACTTGTACCTGGATTTTGATAATCTTCTGAATTTACCAACATCTTGTGTGAACATGTCTCCATATCATTAAATATTTTCAGCATGATTTTAAATGGCTGCTTTATAGTCATCATACGTATATATCATATTTATTTAATTTGTTTAACCAATACCTTACTATTGGACATTTTATTTATTTTCTTTTAAAATATTTTCCTAAACACTATAACAATTTTTAGGATAGATATGCTTAATATTTTTTATTCCTATAACTTTGATACAATTGCAGAGTAATGAAAGTGAAATCTAGAATTGAGACACAGACCTATTTTGAAATTGCAGCTCTGTTTCTTACCTTTTGTGAGCTCTGGCTTTCTCATCTAAAAAGGAGAGTGGCAAATGCCTCTTCAGTTTATAAGGTTGTTGGGAGGAGTAAGTAAGAGCATATGTGAAAGTCCTTAGCGTGGTGATCGAATGTGATGTAACACTGCATCACTGTAGCAAACACTGCTGGCCGCCTACCCCAAACGCATCCACTTTCCACATGCACTGGCTGAAGTGGCCCATGCCTCCAGTCACGGTGGGGTTTGTCTTGATCGGTTCAGGCCAGTCATGAGAAATCTGTTCCCAAGCAAGTGATTTGTTTAGGATTGCCTATTTAGCCTGGTTCTAGACAATGAAAATGAAGATGAAAGAAAATCTGCTGGAGACTTCTGGATACTGGTACATGAATACGGTGATACTTGCAAACATGTGGCCTTGAGGGTTGCTTGCTAACATGCTGAGGATGGCAGAACAGAAGAAAAAACCTGAGTCCTTGATAACAAAATTGAGCCTCTGAATTAACCAACCCAGGATCCTCTCCCTCAAGACTTCCTGTTATGTTTAAACATCCTTTAGTCGAGCTTTCTGTGACTTACAGGCTAACCCACCCTATCTGATACCATCACCATATCTGTTTATAAATCTTGTCCAAGATTGGCAGTGCACAGCAGATGTAAGCCATGCCTGTCTAATGCTTCTACAGTACTTGTGTATTGTTGTCACAGTAATAAAACCTACCACTTGTATAGAAATCATCAGTTTGCATACTGCTTTTATTTCATTTCGTTTAATAACAACCTTGTGAGGTGGAGATGTTAATGTATTACTAGATATCAAGGGTCCCAGAACAGGTACTAATCTCATGCTCACCTTGGGGAATCTAAGGTGGAGAGTGTGCTTTTTGTTGAAAACTCTGATAGGTCTCCTGGGAGCCAAGGAAAAGTTAAATTGGAACTAACGGTTGGTCCCTCATATCAAGCCGAGGAAACAAAGAGGATGAGAGGAAAATCCACTCTCAGTGTCTCAGGAGGGTCTTGAGTGGGTAAGGCGCTAGCCCTGACTCAAGACAATGAAATGCCTGGGCTCTGTCCTGGGGCACTGTTTGCTTTCCTGTGGAGTGGCATCGTTTGGACACAACATGTATGTTATGTCATTGTTCTCCTCCCGGCCTATAGGTCTTTGCCCAAAGAGGAGGTACGAAACTGAGTGTGTTTGATAAAAGAGTCTTAACACAGAAAGTACAGTAAAATATCAAACATATTGGGCTCCTTTTGGGGGGGTCTTGATAAAATAGTTGCAACATTGGTAGGGAGGGAGACATTCTCTACCTCAGGGAGAACAGCGCCAGCAGCTGAACAGGTACTGGGCAATGTTGGCAGCTAAAAGATTAGGTGACTTCACTAACTGACTCATTCAACAAACATTTAGTGAACAGTGGTGATCAAAACAGGTGTGCCTTTTGTCTTAAAGGTGACAGGTACTTATACTCTATTAGTGATGATAGATAAAATGAAGTAAAGAAAAAAATAAGGAAATATATAATTACAAATTGTCATAACTGCTAGTAAGGAGGAGGGGATAAGACAGAGTTGGAGTAGGGGTAGAGAGAGCAGGTGCCAGACATAAGGAACAGCAGGTACAATGGTCCTGAGGCAGGAAATAGTTGGTATGTTCAGAAACTGATTTTCTAGGCAGGGTCCTTTTCACCACATCATGCCATAAGAGTTTATTGAACTTTTACCCTGGATCTAGTATTGTCCTAGGAATTGTGTGGGCTGGATATGTGTATGGATGGATAGGCTGGATTCTTATAGAATACTTGATGGAGGAGGTGGATGAGACTTAAATTGGAACGCAGAAAATGAGTGGGATTTAAATGGGTAGAGGGGCAAAGGTGGGAAGCAATATGTGGAAAGGCAAAGAGTAGAAATGAGCACAGTGTATTTGTGGAACAGTAAAGAGAATGTTTCTGAGAGTGTGAATAGTCGATACTTTTGAATTAATTCTTCCTAACAGAGGATTAATAAGCAACCATCTGAGATTCACAGGATACCACAAGTTCATCCACTCCCTTTTAAACTTTATACTCCTGTCCAAAGACTCACTTAAATGAATTAGATCAGCCCAGTGATTCATAAAGAGCAAGTAGAGTCAATACCCTGTCACTGAGACTCGCTTTCAGAGCACACGACCACTGCATTTCCAGTGGCAAGTGTTCCTGACCTCCATGTTTCCCCATCTTAGAGTCGAGCCTCATTTTCATTGTGTGCGTGTTATAACGCTGTGGGCCTTTGATAATGTCCTGCACTGTTTGAGCCTAGCACTGACCAAGGGTATTTTCAAACGCTTTCCAGACACTGCTCGTTCCCTCTCACGGCTCCATGGAGGTGGGGAGGGGCAGGTAGCATTGTGTCTGCGGAATGAATGAGGAAGCAGAAGGGCAGAGAGGTTAAGTGACTTGTATAAACCACACAAGGGTCAGAGGCAGTGTGTGAATAGGACACAGCCTCCAAACTTTTGCTTCAGGGTTCTGTCCCCAAGTCCCCTTTCCACCGCAGGCAGCTCTGAATGTTACAGGGAAAAAGAAAGAGTGGTTCAGCATTCCAAATGGAGAAATTATAAAGGGAGATGATTTATGAACAAGGTTCCTTCCATTTTGAGTGAACATTGCAGAATAGTTTCGCTTTTTATTTATTAATTTATTTTAGAGCATCGTATGTCTTCAAGTGCCCACATTGGAGTACAATTGTAGGCGATGTGTGTGGTCAGAAGTTTTGGAAGATTGGGTCTCACGAAATGAGTGACTCGTATCACACTGCCCCTCCTGTCTTCCCGTTCCCACTCCTCACTCCTCTTCCAGAGAGCAGATGTCCTTGGGGCCATCCTATTGAGACACGTCCCAGTACTTGGTCTCTCAGGACCCATGTCACCCTCCGCATTATCCTGGTAGCTTAGCTGCTTCCAGATCAACGTTGTCTATGATATGCTACAACTTTCTGAGGACCCAAAACTGGAGAAAATGACAAGTTTAAAGTTTTAGCCCTGGAAGGACGTGTACTATTTTTTGCTTTGTCTTTGAATTTGGATGCAGAAGCGATGTCTGCGGATCCTGCTGCTGTCTCTGCTGCCGCTTCTCGTCCTCCTTTGTCTCCCCACTCTCGAAGCCCAACAAGATGAGTGTTCACAAAAGCAAATTAGTCTTGAGATCAAGTCTGAGTACAACTTTCCCTGAAATAATCACTTTCCCAGCAAGTTTTAAGAGTCTGAAAAGTAGTTACAAAAGAAATGAAATGATATCTTCAGCCTAAGCTATCATCCTCCAGTGGTACCACTCTACAGTCGGAATGTTTTTTTTAATCTTGACCCTGCATTTTTAAGAAATCTTGACCCTACAGAGTTCTAATGAAATGGTGAATTGCTTTCTGCTCCACTAGAGAGAGACAATTGAATATAACTTGTATTAAATTCAGAGAAACTAAGACCTATCCTGTGTGGGGTTTTCTAGATAAATCTGCCTCTGTCCTATACATTTTTAATGACAATGTGGTTTCCAACTCAGTGTTAGTTCAATACCAAATCAAAGCTGACTCAGGGAGAAAAATACTGTTTGATTCTATTTAGTCCACGTTTCCCTCCCCACTTTAGGGTGTCTGCCTGCGCGACTGGGGGTGGGGTTGTGTATAATACGGTCTGAATACATTCTTATAAGTATTAGAAGTATGGAAACACAGAGCCCTCCGTGACCCCAGAGCCCTCTGTTGATCACTGGTGTTTGTTGTAGGAGGAAGGCAAACCTAAGCATAGAAGTGTTATTGAACAGAAACCCCTTCAAAAATGTCTCTGGGCTTTTGTTCTCAGGGTTGCATAGCAGTAGGGGGCCCCTTCCTCAGAAAGCATACTTATGCAAGTATTAAGAACTGGCTGAGATAAGAAGTAAAGCTTAAGAGACCTTCATCATTAGCTGCTAGTGGGAGAGATTAGTGATCCTACTACAGGATTACAGACGGAAAGAGTGCCAGTGTTGGTTAATTGTTCATTAATGCTTGTAAAATAAGCCAGCTGGAGGAAAACTGACCATTGTCTGCTGTCTCAGAGTGAAACGAAATTGGATCTGCTCATCAATGGTGATATTGATGTCAGAAAAAAAATACACATGTAGACTTCTTCCCTGTGACTCTCTCTCAATTTTAAATATTTAATTAAAAACCGTTATCCTACTAAGCAATGATTAAGTTGTCAATGCATCTTTCTATCTGTGGCTAACATTTATCTCAACTAAGGACACCTGCCTTCGCTTGCGTTTGCTCTTTTAGTTTTACTCTGTAACAGAAAATAAATTCCACTTCCTAAGATGGCCTCTAGATACAAATAAGCCTTATGATTTGTGGTTATGATTTTGAGATATGGTGGACATGCTACTTAAAAATCCCTAAGAACTTTAGGCCTTTCTTTCTCCCTGCCTCCCTCCTTATTCTCTTCCTTCCCGCTCCCAAAACATGTCCTGTGGTAGTGGGGGCTCTCCTTCACCGCTCCCACCCCCAGGCACGGGCAAGGTTAAATGATTGGCCCAAAGTCACACACTGTCCAAGCCATGTACATTTGCCTTTTTTGGCCTTATTCTAGAAAATGTCACTGTAAGGTCAGAGACTATACAATTAACTGTTATTGAATCACAAAATAGGAAAAATTTAAACATGTTTCCTCCAGTCCTTTTATTTTAAGTCAGGGTTGGAGTTAGTATATCCATTCAGAAAAGCTTTATTGAGTTCCCACCATGTGCAAGAGAGATGAACAAAGAGGCGCAGTTCCTGCTCCCATTGTGCTTACAGTCTAGTGGGGACAGATGATAACCTACAAAACAAAAATGGAGCGTAAGTGTGATGAAGGGAAAACAATGGGTGCAGTGGGGGGTTATCACAGAGGCATGTGATTTAGACTTGGGAATAAGACATGCCTCCCCGAGAGAGGAGCTGAGGGAGGAGTGAGAGGTAGTCTGGCAAATCTGGGGGAAGGAGCCCCAGGGAGATGCTGGAGCTTGTGTGAAGACCCTAAAGTGTGAAGGAATCTCAATGTGTTGGAGACGTTGCACAAAAGAGAGGATGCTAGCCCAGAATTTGGAAAAGGCTTCAGGTCAGCCAGCTGCAGAAGTAACCTCTTGAGGAGTGGTCTATAAATACGTGTTGCTGATGAGCCTAGGGTCTGAGTGTCCTGTGAGAAACACAGCCTGGCCCCTGCCTCCCTTTCCTGCATCATGTCCTACCACTTCTTTCTTTGCTCATTATGCTGAAGTCACGTGGGACTTCCCTCTCTTTCTCTAATACCCAACTCAGTGTTCATGCTTTTGCCAGCCGCTCTGCTCTCATGCACATTTTAACATCTGTGAAGACTTCTCTTTATTCATTCTTTCCAAAAATACTTATTGAGTATTTATTAGTTACCAGTTCTAGTCACCATGGGTTTATCAGGAAACAAGGGAGTCAAAATCCCTTCTTTCATTGTCAGTTTCAATGTCACCGCCTCAGAGGCGTATTTCCTTCCTCTACAACATTGGTCTCTTTTATTGCTTCTACAGCATGTTTCACACTCTGAGGTTGTCATATTTATTTATTACATGTTTATTGCATATTTCTCCCCTAAAATGCAAGCACCAGGAGCTCAGGAAGAGTGCCTCCAACTGTTCCTCACTGCATCTCCAGGGCCTAGAACAATGCCTGGCGGACAGTAGACACTCTGTAAATACTGAATAACCAAATATACAGGGAAAAAAAACCAGATTATAGATTAGATAGCAGCTGTTGTAAGGTGCAGGAAGGGAGTAGCATTTACGGAGCACTGACTGTGCTTTAAGAACTGTCAATCCTTAATTGAATTCCAGAGTGTCACAACATTGCCACATTCTGCAGCCACACTGCTGTGCTGGCTTTTCAAACCCTACTTTTATTGGTTTAGATACATTAAAAAGATTTTACTGATTTGGTTAAACTTGTATAATTTGCTTTATAAAAATGCATTTATGTGATTAGTGATCAAGGCACTATCAAAACCTAAAATTTCCTTCTATTCGCTGGTTAAGTAGCTCTCATGCAGAACTTAAGATCTCTACTACAGGACATGATGCTGGGATCTGGTTGGAATTTTGTATTTCACCTAATGCTAGAACGAAATGCACAAAGTTCCTCTTTCTGTATCTTGTACTCTGAGCATTTCATAGGTATTAATTTATTTATCCTCAAAGTACAGAACTGAAGAGATTAGAGGCAGATTTTCATAATGATTCCCTTTTTTTATTAATTGGAAAATTGTGATGCAGATGTGATAATGACTGATTACTGTTATGCCATTTCAAGACAGACCAGATGTGACAAGTTGAGGTTCTATGTCAGACCTGTCGGGGATTACCAGGTGAGATGACTTGTTCATGGCAGGTTGGCAATTGTTGGTGTTGGTTATTCTAGCAGGAAGTGTATATGAAGCTTAAGTAGAAGGTTAATTTGATATCCAGGCCCCCTGGTTATCTTGTAGCTGTTCTTCTGGCCTCTGCTGTGGTTCCCATTAATTCCTCCTTTTTGTCTGCCTTCCTTCTGACTTGAAAAGCCTGAAGCAGTCAGGCTTTAATTGGTTAATTAATTAATATGCATTAATGTTTTATTAATATAAAACTATTTCAGGATAATGTACTATAATCCAGAACTCTGGTTTTGAGTTGGGCCTGTTTTGAGCTGTTTGAACTATAACTTTCAGATGAACTGTCCACTGGCAGTTGTGAAAGGCAGTGTGATTTTCAGAGACCCTGAAATGTAAGACATTGTGCCCACGCCACTACAGCTGATCGCTTTGACTGAAATGTACTGTTTAGGATGATTCTATTGTAGTTTAATAATGTTATTCAGAAAATCTCTCTCTTGGCGTTGGGTATGCAAGATGAGGAGAAGAGATTCTACAGTTCAAACCAAAAAAGAACTGAGTAGAGAAGAAAAATAAAGAGAGTGATTGTGGGGTGTGACTATCAGGCTGACATGGCTCTGATATGGAGGAAGAGGCCTGGGTGATGGGCCCTGGAGGGCTTGGGCAGGCTTTACAAACAGAGATTTCGGGAGAAAGTTTATCGGTCCTGACCCAGCTCCCATTGCCAGTGATGGCGGGTTGCGTAAGAGTCCAACAGATTGAAAGTGGCACTGTGTATTGTTAGAATCAGTTTTAGCAAGTTATAGGGATGATCTTAACTTCCTACACCTTGCATCTTAAAAACAGTTTTTAAAAAAGCTTTTCCTCACCTCTTTATAGCAGTGACAAGCAAAATTCAGCTTGTGACCATCTAAATATATCAAATTCCCCATTGCATTGTCTAAGTCTTATTTTTATATCTTCATAACACTGGTGAACAGGACCAAAATGTCTGCTTACTATCTGCATTATTCTGCTCTGCACATTAGGCTCCTACAGCAGGGAACAGAGGCCCTGGCGTGAAGGGAGTAGTTTTATACGTAAATCTGTGGATTCACCTGGTCTTTGCCAAGGTGTGTCAGTTAAAGAATTTTCTCAAGAGATACTTTTAAGTACAAAATACTTTCAGGATATACAAACAAATAAAAAAAGAGAGATTCTAAAGTCTGAAAGGGAGGATTTCCACATCTTAAAACAGACATGCTTATGAGTCCATTAAGGTTCCACGGGCAGATTAAGTTTTTTAAATATTGCTTTCTGGGCACTTTTGATGGTTATTAAGGACATTTCACCCTATTCTGTTGTAGGAATTAGTATTAAGGGGGATAAATATACCTTTTTCACAAAGCCATTCCACTTTTACCATGTGGGGAAATTTAATAGTATAGTTGCAGTTTCTGATGCTCTGACCCAGTAGCAAGCGTCCACTCTTTTCGTAATCTTCATAGGATCACAAGGGGTATCTTTAAAACACAAATCAGGTCATAGCATTTCTTTCCTTAAAACAACATATTGACCATCTATCACAAGTGTAAAAACTTCAAACCAGCTTATTAGATGGATTGGAACTATCAGGAAATGGCTTTCTTTTTTTCCTACCATTACCATCACCCTTAATGATACTTTGGGCAGATTCCATTACTTTCTGTCACTTTTGGGTATTAGAAAGGCTTCTTTTTCAGTATTAATAATTTCCGTCTAATATACATCAAAACTTCTGTTTCTTATTTAATTCAAGCTATCTCCTCTCTGTTTAGCTACTGTCTGGAACTAATGGCGGAGAAGGGTGTCTCAGACTTTCATTCTTCTGAATCCAAATTTCCCTCTGTCCTCTTCGGATCTTCCAAGGCACAAGTGGAGAGGAAGGGTGAAAGGATGGGGTACTATTTGCAGCTCTCTGGGAACTGTAACGCTCTGTCAGGGCAGCGTTCAGATGTTAACACCATCTTCAGGGGCACGTTTATGTCCTTGGGAGACCCTTTGTGGCCCTGTGCACTGCACTGGTCCCTGACTCAGGAGATGCTTACCCATCTCAGCCTCCTGCCGTCCCATGGTGGATCCCCTCCCCCTTTTCCCTGGGATCTCCTCTCCCCAGAAGGGATCCCCGTTAGGGGGAGTCCATTGGAGATGATTAGAGACAGGCTGACTTCTTTAGCATCCACGTGGCCCATGGGAAAACTTACACATCCTCGCTTTACCAAATGGGAGCACTGGATTAGCCACCTGCTCCTCAGTTCTTGCCATACCTTTGCCGGGGGCTCTAGCCAGCCTCAAGCAAGCAACAGCCTCTATCTTCATCCTGTGGTGCCCTGGACTTCTGGATACGTGCCTGAGGCTTGCCCAAGAACATTTTTGAGCTCTGCTCTGAAAGTAGCCATGGGAAGGCCTACAAGTTCCTATCTCTAAGGAAGCAACTGACTTGAATTTGAGAATAAAATCTCCTTTCTTGCAGGTAATTCTAAGTCTTGTGAGTATTCTCTTGGCGTCTCCTTCACTTGGCTTAAGGTTGGTGTAGGTGGGAAGAGAAAACATCACAGCATTCCCTACTCTTATTAATTCCCTCACTTCAAAGGATCTTCTTCTCAGTAAATTCCTGGCTATTACGTAGGCTGTTGATGGTGACAAAGTTTGACTACCTCTGAATAAGTCTTACATCAACCTTTCTGGCACCACAGTTTAAAATGTGGCACGCTTATTACCCATTGTTCTTAGCTTTAAGGTCTTAGCTGAAACTCAAAGGCAACAGGAAAAGTTCCATTCCACTTTCAATCCACTGGCATTTAAAGTCCTTGGCAAGTTCCTCAGAGCATTGTTTTCTTACCGCATCTCTGAACACACTTCTTCTGCCTCTTTTCATATTCCCTCTAATATGAGTTAGCCGTAACTCCCCTTTTACTTTTTCCTCCTCTTCTTTCAACTGCAAATGCTCTTTTTTTCCCTCTGTTTCAGTGCTGTGCCCCATCTTTACTTGCTGAAGTTTTATTCTTCCTTGAAGTTCTTGCCCACATGTCACCTTCTCCATGAAGTCTTTACAGATCTGACTAATCTAGCTAAAGCTCACCTATCCCAATACTTGCTTAGCACATTTTGTTACTATTATAGCATCCAATGGTGCCCTCTGTTTACACAGTAGTCGTATTGTCACAGTCTTCTTTGTATTAGATTTGTTTGTGTGTCTGTCTGCCACACTAGGTTTCAAATTTCACTCTCTTCGTTTATTCCTTTTTTCATTCAAAACTATTCCTTCACCTTCTAAGCCACCAGAGAATGAATTAAATGATGGGAATAAAAAGATGAGTAAGGCACAATCATTGACCTCAAGAAAGTTATTCTAGGAGGGCAGACAGAACAAAGACGTGAAATTTAAAATGTCAATTCAATGAAATACACACTGGGGGTTGATTAAAAGGTAAAATAGGCAAAAATTTCTCCCCTAAAGGGGCTCACAGTTTATATCAAGAGAGAAGGCGACAACTGACACTTAGAAAATATTAGTTAATTCATTCGTTCCACAAAGATTTATTCTATATCTTTTATGTGTCAGGCACAGGAATGGGCAATGAGAATATAGTAGAGAATAAAGAAAGTCTGTGTTCTCACACAGCTTAAATGCTGGTAAAGAAAAGCAGTAACAACAATTAGGAGTAGTGAGTTTATGAAATGGGAAGTGTAGAGTCTGATAAAAAGGATCAGAAAGATACCTGAAAATACCATAGAATTTGCATTGATTGAGATCTCATTAGGTATTCTAGGAGATCATTGTAGGGTTGGAAAATGAGTTTAACTTAAGGCAGTTAGGTGACATATACACAATTGTCTCCTAACTCATCCACTTGCCCCATTGTCTTGAGAAGGTCTTTGAAACTATCTGCACTGGATCAGGAAAGGTTGTATAAACAATGCCCATAAAGCTTTGAAGTCATCTCTTTCTAGCTCAGAAAAATGAGTATGTCAGTGAGCACAGTCATCACTTAATCTCCATACTGAGAACCTCATCTGAGCCAACACTACATTTTAAATATATACTAGAGTGACTTGAGCCTATTTGCATTGTTGGTAAACAAAAACTAAGCATTCTTGTCATCCTCATAATGTCATACAGAATTTCGCCAATAGGTGGGCCTTCAGTAAATATGTTAATTTTAGTTCATTCTTGATTCAAATATCCCTCCAATATTTTAAAACTAGAAACCTATCTTTTCCACTGATGAGGTGCTATCACAGAAAATGCTGGAATAATCTCAAGAATGATTCTGACAAAAAATGCTGATTTTACATAAAAGGAGAGAAAATGCTTGGATGTGCCAAATTAAATACCCTTAACTGCTTATCTTAATTTTGATCCCTAATTTATAGACAAGTAAAGGCACGCATATCATGTGTACCCGCGCACGCTCTTGTGCCCGTGAAGCAGGGATTGGTATCATGCAGGGCATTTCTTTGTGGAAAGTATGGACATTTTTATTGAATTTAGCTGAGAATACTCCAAATCTATAAACTCTCACCAAGAGCAAATTTGTTTCTGGATATCTTATCATGAGTGCTAAGAGTGAGGGGCTTCCATTAAGCATAAAATTATGTTCCATGGGTTCTCCCTTGAACAACACCTGGGATGTAGTGGTAGGAAACAACCACAAAAACGTCTTCTTCCCTGAAATTGAAGCTGTGTCTTTTAGAGTAACCATTCTTTCATATGTTGTAGTCAAATCCACAAGTCTTTTTCAGAAATCATCTTTATGAATGATAGCTAAAGAAATGTTAGAAGAGCTCATATAGTCTCTCAAGTTTGTCCCTGATTTTCCCAGCATACATATGAATGGCCCTATCAGGATGACTTTGATTAATTATGCAGTGTTTCTCAAAGTATTTTCTGAGGAACACGGGTCTGTGTGATATTGATATGTGATATGTCCCTCCCCAGCCACACACACCAAGAAAAAAAAATAAGAATTTGTTCGTCCAATGAATTAAGTTCAGAAACATTGAGTTAAAGTAAAACAAATTTGGCTACTTAGAGCCTTTTAAATCTAATATGCTTTGTGAATCTCCAAGTTTTTGGATAGTGTGAAGCATTTCCCAAATACATAGGAACATGGGGTCCTGTGACCACATAAGGACAGTGTTCTGAAGAGCACACTTTGGGAAAGACCCATGTAGTAGTTTCTCATATCTAGGATAACTGCTATGTCCTCTGAACTCACTCTAGTTGGAGACTTAAAGTAAGGAAATGCTAGCTAACGAAGGGAATGCCAACATCAGTTATTGCAAGTAAATAGGTATGGGATCCTGTTTATCACTTAGAGTTGTCTCTGAGGCATCTCCAGTTCACTGTGCTAGGTGCTGGGGATAAAAATAAACAAGACACTTTGAGTGTAAAGAGAGTATTGTTTAGTTTGGGGAAAAATACAAAACTCCATCATTTCAATATAATGATGTAATTGCTAGGACTGAGGTATGCACAAGATAGAATGGAAACCCAGAGCAGGGACACTTAACCCAGCTTGGGCATTCAGGGAAGACTTTCTGGAGGAGGTGATGCCATTACTGACTCTTAAAGAAAGTGTAGGAGTTAACTATGTGGGAGGTGGGGAGAGGCAGCTTCTAGGTAGAATATTATGACCATAAGCCTGGGTGAGGGAAACTGGAGAACTATAAGCATTGATTTTTGATATTATAGACAGAGGAATATAAAAAAGGCATCTCTTTGGAAGAAGAGACTGTAATATTTGGGAGAGGGGAGGGCTGGTAAAGTGCTTGGAATACAGCACAACCACTTCACTCAACCACACAGATAGCTCTCAGGCCACGACCAGCATCAACCTTGGAGATGACCTTTAGATGGAGGAGAGTTTTTTTATTACATCAAAGCAAAACACATCTAAAAGGGCCTCAAATAACTAAATTTGGGTCTGTGACAAAAGAGAAAAAGAACAGTGATGGTCTCCTAAAGCAAAGAGGGGCTTCTGAGAGGAAGCTCACGCCTTCACTCTACCTCATTATACTGTAGCTGGCGGACTGAGAGGAGAAATACTTCTCTGTGTAGCAGCTCATTAGCAAAAGAAGAACTCTGACATTAGTTAAAATGTTGATAGATGTGACAGGTGGTGTGAAGACAAGATAGTGTTGTCAAATTGGAGTGGGAGCCCTCCAGCCTCGTGCCTTGCTTTGTATAACTAGTTTATGCAGCATATATTAAACTGCTAAAAAGAGAGTCTTTGTTGAGTAAAACATACTGGGAAAGTACAGACTACTATTTTGTGGACTAAACCAAGCTATGATGTTCTATGTAAAAAATTTCCTTACACTTAGTGCTTATAAATATCCAACTCTATTATTTGACTTTATCTTAGGCCTTTTTGGCTGCATGTAGCTGAGTTACCCTCATTCTCTCTTATTTCCAGATTCTCTGTTTGATCCCTTGCCTCTACCTAAAAATGTTCCCAGGGCTCCTCTACTGGGGAAGAATGAAAGAAAATCCCCAATCCAAGAACCCTTCTGAGTTCTCATACAATCTTCTCTTCTTTCATCACTGTACTCTTGGCTAAACAAAGCTTTCATCCACTGCTCACCACTTTCAAGCCACCCACTCATTCTTTAAACATTTGCAATATAGGTTTAGTTTCTAGCACTGGAAGGAAGCAACTCTCCCAAAGATCCTCAATGATCCTAGTAAGCATATCTGATAGCGATTTAGTGTGTATTGTCCTTAATCTCTCCATACATGTAGTGCCACTGATACTGTAGTTTTCTTGAAACACTCTACTCCTCTGTCTTCGGTGATATACACACCTGGTTTTCCTTCTAAGGACTTGGATGGGAATGCCAGGTCTGCCACTTATTGTATTACTTGGGGCACATTATTTAACTTTTCTGAGCCTCAGTTTTTTTACCTCCAAAAGGAGGGAAGGATAATACCTACCCAAAAGCTGACTCAAAGATTAAAGTTAGGTAACCTCTGTAATATCCTGAGCACAGTAGTAGATATTCAACTACTACTATTCAAATTATCCCCTCTCTCCTCCCATCCTTCTGAACCAGTTCTCTAACTTGTTCTTTGAATACTCTTCTTTCTTCTTCTTAATGTAGTTATTCTTCAAGGTTAAGTTCTTGGCCTTCTCTATGTTCCTTTCCTTGGAAATCTCACCAATACTCATTGCTTGAAGTATTGCTTCTATGATTGACCCCCCAATGTATATACTTTTAATATCTCTCCTTACTACTCATCACACACCTTCATACAGGTGACATATCCCACTGTCACCCAAAAATTAGTGTGTCCAAATGATCTCATATCTTTCCTCCTAAACCTACTTTCTCCATGTCTCTTATTTTTGTTAATAACACTATCATCTTCCTAATCCCTAGGTTAAAAATCTCAGTATTTTCTTTGATCTTTCCTCTCTTTTACCCCTCCAATCTGTGGTCAAATCCCAAAGATTTCAAATCTACAACATCTCTCCAACGTCTTAACTTCTTTCCAACTCACCTGTCATTAATCTCTTTTAGGCTTTCGTTATCATTGCTGTTGTAGTAGGCACTGGCTAGTCTCCCTGCTTTCACTGCTTTCCCACTCCATTCAACATACCTACATATAAACAAGTTGTGTTACTGTATATTGTTGGTCTTGCTATCCGTCCCTCTGTGCAAAAACCTTTCTTTGTTCTTCATTGCCTAAGGAGTCCAGATTCTTTATTTAGTGACTTTCTTGATCTGACCCCAAGTCAAATATCCAGTCTTATCCCCAACTTCTTGTATTGCTCCATTTAAATTAAATTACTTATCTCTCCCATGTACTTTTTCTCTTTTGGGCTCACTCTTAGGTCTATGCTGCCCTTCTCTCTCCACCTATGCATACTTAAATATACCTGTTCAAAAGCTTAGCTCAGATGGACCTTCCATTTGGGAGAATCACAAAAATCAACAATGGCTTTACTGATCCCCATGATTAGATGTAATCTTTTCCTCCCCTAAACTCTCGTAGCACTTTATTTGTGCTTCACATGTCATTCATGGAAAATAAATGAAAGAATTTGTATATTTTAGTTTGTAGCAGTTGAGATATTAGGGACTCGACTGCTACTGGTGTACACACTTGGCCAGGATTTGGCAAACTAATCTGGCCCATGACCTATTTTTATACAACCATAAGTTTAGAATGGGTTTTACATTAATTTTTTTTTAAAAAAAATATGGTAAAATATATATAACAAAATTTACCATCATGACCTTTTTTTTTTTTTTGGTGAGAAAGATTGGCCCTGAGCTGACATCTTTTGCCAATCTTCCTCTTTTTTGTTTAAGGAAGATTATCCCTGAGATAATACCTGTGCCAATCTTCCTCTATTTTTTGTATGTGGGACACTGCCACAGCATGGCTTGGTGAGCCATGTGTAGGTCCATGCCGGGGATGTGAACCCACAAACTCTGCCAAAGTGGAGCACACACACTTAACTACTACACCACTGGGCTGGCCCCCTATCTTAACCATTTTTAAATATGCACTTCAGTAGTGTTAAGTATGTTCATATTGTTGTGCAACCAATCTCCAGGGCTCTTTTCATCTAGCAACACTGAAATTCTATACCCTTTAAACAACTCCCCATTTCTCCCTTCCCCCCAGGCCCTGGCTACCACCATTCTACATTCTGTCTCTATGAATTTACTACTTTAGGTACCTAATAAGTGAAATCATACAGTATCTGTCTTTTTTGTAACTAGCTTATTTCATAGCATAATATCTTTAAGATTCATCCATATTGTTGCAAATGGCAGGATTTCTTCCTTTTTTTAAGGCTGAATAACATTCCATTTTATGTATATATCAGTTTTGTTATCCATTCATCCATCAATGGACACTTACTTTGCTTCCACCCTTTGCCTATTACAAATAGTGCTGCTATGAGCATGGGTGTACAAATATCTCTTTGAGACCCTGTTTTCAATTGTTTTGTGAATCTACTCAGAAGTGGAATTGCTAGATCATGTGGTAATGCTATTTTTCATTTTTTAGGAACCATAATACTGTTTTTCCACAGTGACTGCACCATCTTACATTCCTATCAACAGCGCAATGGGTTCCAGTTTTTTCATATCCTCGCCAACACTTGCTATTTTCTGTTTTTTTGATAATAGCCATCCTAATGGGTGTGAGGTGGTATCTCATTGTGGTTTTGATTTGCAATTCCCAACAATTAGTGATGGTGAGCATCTTTTCATGTGCTTCTTGGCCATTTGTTTATCTTTTTTGGAGAAATTTCTATTTAAGTCTTTTGCCCATTTTTTAAAGTCAAGGTTTTTTTTGTTTTTGTTGAGTTGTAGGAATTCTTTATATATTTTGGAATATTAACTCCTTATCAGATAAATAATTTGCAAATCTTTTCTCCCAATATGTAGGTTGTCTTTTCGCTTTGTTAAGTGTGTCCTTTGATGCACTGAAGCTTTAAATTTTGATGTAGTCCAATTTACCTATTTTTACTTTTATTGCCTGTGTACATTTTAAATGGTTAAAAAAATCAAAAGAAGGATAATATTTTTTTGATACATGAAACTTATTTGAAATTCAGATTTCAAAGTCCATAAGTAAAATTTATTGGAACACAGCCATGTTCATTCATCTATGTTTTGTCTATGGCTGCTTTCATGCTACAAGGGCACAGTTGAACGGTTGGGATAGAGACTGGCCTACACTGCCTAAAATATTTTCTATCTGGCCCTTTAAAGAAAAAGCTTTCTCATCCCTGTTTTAGGCTATAGTTTGCATCCTTGTTTTGCTCAAAGGCCTAGTGTAGTATTTTAGGTAGACTATAGACTGGTAACAAGAGAGCCAACCACTCTTCCCTTGATTTATTTAGGACATGGTACGGAACTTCATAGAAGTGAGGAGTTTACGTGGAACAGATACTGATACCTTGGGGATTGTCTCCTGTTCTGATGGGGCACACTGGTCCTAGTAACTCTGTGCATGACAGGTTTGGGCCCCCAGGATTGAGAAAACTGCTAAATTCTTTCTACAATACTGACCTTTTATATGCAGGGCCTGTGTCACTAACCTGGAAGAATGTACTTTAACAATCAATGTGCTTCTGTATAAGATAGTGTTTAGAAGCACAGAGCTTTCCTGGTTCTTGACCTAACTCAACATTAAAAAGACAACATTCTAATTAACTGGAGGAAGCAGTCTGAGCACAGGCATACCTGACCAAAGTCATTGCTACCAGCTTTTCTGTGTCCCAGAGAGTGATTCCCCAAAGGCCAGGCCCCCACCTGCCGTCCCTCAGATCCTTTAGATCAAAGTTTTGATGCTGAGTTTGGTTTGAGGCCCATAATCACAAACCATTACCCTACACCTGAACACTCCAACTTTTTCTTATTTCTTAGCAAATGTGAGTTTGTGACATTGGGGCCGCATAGGTTGCTTATCTAAAAAACAAACAGAAGGACCTATGACGAGAATATACAACTATGTACTGGGGGGGCTTTAGGGAGAAGAAGAAAGAGAAAGAAGAGGAGGAGGGGGAGGGGGGGAGAAGGAGAAAAAGATTGGCAACAGATGTCAGCTCAGGTGCCAAAAGAAAATTAAATAAATAAAAAACAAAAAATAAAGAAGAAGCCTAATATATTAGTAAGGGTTATTAGTTGCAAGCCATGTAATTAACTTTGGCTGCTTAAATCAGAACAAAGATTAAAATATATGATATATGAACCTCTGGGAGGGCCAGAGACCCGTGTGGCCTGGGAAAGTGCCCAACCACGTTGTGGAACTGTTCCAGTAACCGCCATGGCAGAGCCACCCTCCATTTAGCACCAATTGTTCTGAAACTGGACCCCAGAAGTTCTGCCCCAGCCACCGTAGAAGAACCAACCCTTTTTTCACAGTACTTTCTAGAAGATCCTATCTTCCCATGCATAGCCATCTCTTCATGTTGCTTGCTTCTGCATTCAGGTTTATTATATTGTTGGAACCTATGCCAAAGTCCTGTACCATAGCTGCAAGGGAGTCTGGGGAAGTACAGTTTTTAGCTTTCTAGCCTTTGGAACAGAAGAATGCAAACAAAAAGGGGAGTGGAATGGTTTCAATTAAAGCAATTTACCTATCTGCCATATCTAATAGAGACCCTTTATTTACTGTTAGCATTATAGTATCAAATACATAAATGATCTTAATTGTATAAAAGAGACTCACACAAGCACTAGCTGTTCTCTCTTGGCACTTTAAATCAAGGTGTATAGACACGGATACAGATGAGCACATATAGAAGCCATATAGACAGAAAGGAGAAATGCAGATTGCTGATAGATGATCTAACATTGTCAAGTATTAAGCACATTTAAAAACTAGGTTTAGAGACAGAATTGGGAGGAAATTTTTTTCTCTTTTTGGAGTAGTTCTGGAAGAAAAATCTATGGAGGCAGTGGGATTTCAGAAAATGGCTGAGGGAAGAGAATGCTGGAGAAGATGAAGGGTATATGAAAGAATGCGGTGTATAACAAGCAGGGCTCAGATGAAGCCTAGAGGCTGGAGCTGGAGGATTGGGTCGAAAGGGCATTTGGCTTATGAGAAGCAGTGGGAAGAGACTGGAGAAACAGAATGGCTTATGGAAGCATTTCTTTAAATTTCTCAGAAGCATCTATACCACCTATCCTCTCTGAGAACTGATCAAGCCACTTAATTCTGTAGGGAACAAGTTCTCCAGCGGTCAAGATGAGTAACATTAATATGTGATGAATATTTCCCACACACTCCCATTCAAGCAGCTCTGCAGGGCTGGGCTCCACTGTGCTTTGAGACATTTGTGTTTCTTCAGTTTTGCCACCTGATGGAGTGGAAGAGAGCATGATATCTCGTACCAGCTACTCCTGTACACTCTCTTTTTCTGATACTGCAGCCATATTTATCAAGCTTTTCTTTGTGGCTTTCTACAGCAACATGTTAGTTACCGTGTTCAGCTCAGTGGGGACAGTTGGGGCTTCCTCTTCTGTCAAAGGCCATTTGGTGATAGTTGAGCCTTTGACATGCCTGTAAGTGCAACAAGAGCCACGAGAAAACTTAAGGTGGCAGATAGATTATAAGAAATTAGTAACAGCAGGACGTACTGTGTTTGTTTTGTTCTGGGCCTATTCTTTAAGTAAATCATAAAAGGTACCCTTCTGAAGCAGCATGCTGCTATCGAGGATGGATGAAATGTGTGATTTCATTCTCTGGATGTGTAAAACAGAACGCTTTATTCCTTCTCAACTTCCCATATTCCGTCACTTTCCCCCACAACATCTACTTGCTGGTAGTTTTTGCTATTGTACCTATTATTCTAATTTTGCCATTTCTTTTGCTCTAGATGATTGTAAATCTAAGCTGGATTGTGAAGAGTAGAGTTACTTAAAATATGGTTCATGGACAAGCCACTTGTCCTTAAACTGTCACTGATCTGAGATGGGATAAAGAGTGTAAATCAACTACAGCAAATTAGTGACCACTCTGTGTAGCTCAGCTGACGTTTATTTTTTTGGTAGCAAAACTTTCTTGATGAAGGAAGCAGTGCATTGATTTACATTTTGGTGCAAGCTCCTTGTCTTATTGCAGACTGGCATTTTGAGTAGCACTGATATAGTATAAATCTGTTGTTTTCCAGAATTTTCTATAAAAGTTAGGCCACTATGAATACAAAATGGCAGTTTAGAACCTGTATTAGCTATATGAATTACTTTGGACTTCACAAAGTTTCATTTTCTTTTAAAAGAGACTGAACCCAAAATACTCCTCAGGGAGAATGGGGCAAAAAGTCAAAGCAATCTCAATGTACTGAGCAAAGATATTGAGTCAAAGGCAGTCTGTTGAGGTCAGGGTCTCTTGTTTCTTTTTTTCATTTTTGCACATCCCACCCAACATAGCATCTCATAGAGGTTCCTGCATAAGGTAGATACTCACTAAGAGCTTGTTGAATAGAATCCTCTCTTTTTCAAACTATAGTTTCTTTAAATTTAAACTTTAAATTTCCTTAAACTGCAAAAGCATCTGCTCTGGTTTCTGAAGACTGTTGGTGAGCATGCAGTGACTTGAGTCCCTAACAACACCTTCTCATCTGTTGCCGGAGGAGGCCTGAGGAGTCTTGGGCCCTTTGCGGAAGGCATCTTTGCTCTCACCATCCTTTCAGTGTAAGGGAGACTTTTCTATTTTTCATTTTTCTCTTTCTAACATTCAACTTCCAAGCAGGAATCACAGGAGCCCTTAACCCCACGTATTAGATTTTCTCCAGTGACTTTTTTTTAACTTAATTTAAAGTCAACATTCTTGAGATTCTGGAAGTTCTTTAAAAAAAAACAACCCAAAACTCTAGCAGAGAGGAAAAAAACTTGACAAAGTAAGATAATCAATTGCAAATTGGTGAACCTTTAAAGAGTATTAATTCAATTGGATAAACTGTGGTTAAATAATTTTTATCAAGCAAACTGGGTTATATGGTTAAAAGCAAGAAAAAAATTCTAAAAACATACAGTGGGTAGTAGTTTATGTGTCAAGAAAAACTGAGAGAATTTTTGAAGCTCTGATGTCTAGCAGATAGCACTTAAATCATTTTTCTCCAAACTTCAGTCATAATACTTCAAAGAGTTATAGCCATAATACAAATTTTTAGACTAAGAAGTGGTGTTTGAAGTTATTTTATAGGATTTTGCTGTAAGGGCTCCAATTGATTTGTAGTAAGATAAAAGAAGAAAACTTTATTTTCGAAGCTTTGTCGGAAAAAGCTTACCTTCCATTGGTCGTTCTGCCAATATGCCCATAGGGTGTGATGATGTAGACATGATATTATATGCCTATACGAACTGAGCTGGGTTTCTACCTCCTGCTGCTTTTGTTATGGTTAAAATCTGTCACAAACTGGTGGTGATTTATTAAATGTTTAATGAAGTAAGACAAAAACTTCAATAACTACAAACAGAAAAGTGGAACATCGCATTAAAATATAATAATACACATTACATTTCTATTTTTCTTCCCAATTTTCTCTCGCTAAAAAAGATAGGGGCACATTTGGAAATCCAGACAGTATGAAAGGAACACTGAGCAGCACCTACTCATGTTAACAAAGGGTATGCTTTAGTTTTATGCTTTGCTTTCTTTTTCTTCTCCGTGAGAAAGAAAAAAACTCTGTTCCAGAAAAGCAAAATATGCAAACCTTGCTTGCTAGTAGCTTCTCTATTAGATTTTCTATTAATAGTATACAAAATCCTTCACTCTCCATGTAGAAGTAGATGACAAATTTGAAGTGTGGAATTAAATATGCTGCATCGGTTTTATGGAATTCTATTTAAATATTGCACTAATGAACTTTCCTCAGTTCATAAATATGAAACAGTAAGACAATAAACAACCATAGGCATGTGTGAAATTTGTCTTTTGAAAATAGATTCTATTTTTCTCTCCATGATAGACTCGGGATGCCATTTTAATCAAAAAGAGTGTTTTTTTGTTTTTATTTTTTAAAGATTTTACTTTTTCCTTTTTCTCCCCAAAGCTCCCCGGTCCATAGTTGTATATTCTTAGTCATGGGTCCTTCTAGTTGTGGCATGTGGGATGCTGCCCCAGCATGGCCCAATGAGCAGTGCCATGTCCACACCTAGGATCCAAACCGGCGAAACCCTGGGCTGCCGCAGCAAGCCTGCGAACTTAACCACTCGGCCATGGGGCTGGCCCCCGAAAAAGAGTGTTTTTATATTGCTCATCTGCTACCTGTGTATCTCAAGCTAATGTCCATTCTTTTTAGGTGTGTATGTATGTGTGTCTGTGCATGGGACAGTTGTTATTTTCATCACATTATTACACTACATTTATTACTCTCCTCTTGTTGCATATTTCACTCCCCTCCCTCCCTCCCTCCCTCCTCCCTCCCTTCTCTGTCTCCTCTAAACTATTTAATGGCTTTGCAGTATCAAGTGATTCTTTGTGTTCATTGATTCACTGATTTACTTAATCCTTGTAATGGAGATTTATGGACTAAGTGAAGACAGAATTTTGAAAATGCAGAAATATTGATTTTCTTATAAGCATAAAATTCCAACATGACTATATGAACATCTTGTTTGCGTTAAAATTTCTAAAAGGTCTTGCCATTTATGTTATCAGATATAGCCTGGCTTACTGGAGGGTCGTTTCTCCATGGACTTGGTTGATATGAACTCGAAGGATATCTATCCAATAAAATAATTAAATAATTTATTTGGAAGATGTTGGTTGGCTAACAATTGGTTGGTTGGCTGAATTTTTCACTCTAACTCTCTTCTCCCAC
This sequence comes from Equus caballus, assembly GCF_041296265.1. Taxonomy (NCBI): domain Eukaryota; kingdom Metazoa; phylum Chordata; class Mammalia; order Perissodactyla; family Equidae; genus Equus; species Equus caballus. The sequence continues at coordinate 79,365,309 of NC_091688.1, forward strand.
ATTTAATACATATAGAGTACATGGTGAATCTGTATAGTTTTAGCTTCTGTAGTTTTGTTTCATCACTTGTTCATGCATTCATGCATTCATCCATCTACCCATCCAGTCATTCATATTCATTAACAAAACATTAACTGAATACCTACTCTGGATGTCCTATAGAAAACACTGGGAAATAGCAGTGAGAAAAACAGATACGGTCTCTGCCTTCATGGAATTTACAGTCTAGTTAGGAGAAAACAAAAAACAGAACAAGAAGAAGTTGCAATAAGTTCTATGAAGGGAACAAAGTGCTTTTATTTTTAAAACTTGGAATTTGTTCAGATCAATTAAAATAGGGTGACTCATCAGGGCTGAAAATTGAACAGCAAAGTGGATCAGCACACAATTATATTTGACCAGATAACTCAAGTAATTTTTGTGAGTTTGACTATTTCAATTATCTTGGCATATCAAATAAAATTAACCATGGGGCAATCTGACCAATTCATTTCTTATCGATCTAAGAACAATTGATCTGGGTTAAATTTTTTTTTTCTTTCTTTCTTTCCTTTTTTTTTTTTTTCTACAGATTTTGTGACTGTTTCTTGCTGGAATCAGCATTTCTTTTTTTAAACTGAGATAATATCGATTTATAACATTATATAAGTTTCAGGTATACAACGTTAATGCTCACTACCGAAAGTCTAGTTACCATCCATCACCATGCAATTGACCCTTTTCACCCATTTCACCCATTCCCCAACCTCCTTCCCCTCTGGTAATCGCCAATCTGTTCTCTGCGTCTATGAGTCTGTTTTTGTTTTGTTTGTTCATTTGTGTTTTTAGATTCTACTTATGAGTGAAACCATACAGTATTTGTCTTTCTCCATCTGACATTTCACTTAGCGTAATACTCTCAAGGTCCGTCCACATGGTCACAAATGGCAAGATTTCATTCTTTTTTATGGCTGAGTAGTATTTCACTGTATGTATGTATCACATCTTCTTCTTCATTCATCTGTTGATGGACACTTAGATTGTTTCCATATCCTGGCTATTGTAAATAATGCTGCAGTGAACATAGGGGTGTATATGTCTTTTCAAGTTAGTGTTTTTATATTCTTCAAATAAATACCCAGAAGTAGAATACCTGAATCATATGGCAGTTTATTCTTAATGTTTTGAGGAATCTTCATACTGTTTTTCATAGTGGCTGTACCAATTTACATTCCCATCTACAATGTACAAGGCTTCCTAGTTATCCACTCCTCTCCAATAGCTTATTTCTTGTCATTTTAATAATAGCCATTCTAACAGGTGTGAGGTGATATCTCATTGGGATTTTGATTTGCATTTCCCTAATAGTTAGCGATGTTGAATATCTTTTTCATATGCTTATTGGCATCTGTTTGTCTTCTCTGGAAAAATGTCTATTCATATCCTCTGCCCACTTTTTAATTGGTTTGCTGCTTTTTTTTGTTGTCAAGTTGTACAGGTTTTTTAAAAATGTATTTTGGATATTAACTCGTTATTAGATATATGATTTGCAAATATCTTCTCCCATTCAGTAGGTTGCCTTCTCATTTTGATGGTAGTTTTCTTTGCTGTACAGAAGCTTGTTAGTTTGATATAGTCTCATTTGTTTATTTTTGCTTCATTTCCCTTGCCTTTGGAATCAGATCCACCAAGATATCGCCAAGACTGATGTCAAGGAGCTTACCGCCTATGTTTTCTTCTAGTTTTATCATTTCAGGTCTTATAGTCAAGTCTTTGATTCATTTTGAGTTAATTTTTGTGTGTAGTGTAAGGAAGCAGTATTTCTTGATATTTTTAAATTTTACCATTTAAAAAAATTTGATGTTAACTAAAATTATTGTTACTTAAAAATTAGAACTTGAGCTAGTCGCCGCTTAAAGATGAACCTTGGAAATCAGTTTAAAGTAGTAATGAATTACTGCATTCTTTCCTCTAATTCTTCCCCAAAGATAGAACTACTTACTATCTATAGATAGTTTGGATTTAATCTAGTATATTTAGTTACACATAAATCTCACATTTGGAAAAGTGGTTCGGTCATCATGTTAAATAGTTATTTTGCATATCAACTGAGGGACAGAGCGACAGAGTGGGCCACCCCATGGCAGCACGTTTGTAGGACAGGTTTCTAGCACTGACTTTGTTATGACACTATAAAACTGTAAGGAAGTAAATTCATTTAACTCAACTAATACTCAGCCAGAGTTTATTTAGTACAAGCCATTCAAATCTTTACAAAAATTGACCTACCCTTAAGGACATTACCATTTATTTATGTGGAAAAACAATTTCACTAATAATATGTGATAGAATAAAATCAGAGTCATAAACAAGTATCAACTAAGAATTATCGTTGTTCAAATGATATAAGTCATTTGAGTAAATGATTTATAAATCAAATAATAAATTCAAATAAAAAACAAATCATAAATCAAATGATATAAATCATAGAGAGATGAGTAAATCTGAAAAAACCACACACAGGAGCTGACATGCAAAGTGAGCCTACAGAGTAGATAAAATTTCGATAAGCAAAGATGGATAAATGGAGGTTTCCAGAGGGAGTAGCTCACCGTGAGCAAAGGGATGGAGGCAGGAAAGTGTGTGTCACCTTCAGTGCCTCAGAACTGTACACACAGCAGAACACAGCATTTTAACCTTTCTTCTCCCCTAGTATTTCAGTACTTTTTCACCGTCTGTGATCAAATTTAAAAATTCCTTTTTAGATTTTCCTCTGAGTCCAATTGTCCTGCACCAATGCAAGGGAGTATGGAATCAATTTTGATAAAATGTACCACACATAGGTGCTCAGTAAATATTTGTCCAATAAATGAATAAAAGAATGAATCTCTGTTCCCCATCCCCTCCTACCCTGTCTTCCAATCTCTTCTCTTTGGCCCTGAGAAAGCAGCAGCCCAAAGACCTTAGAAGCAGGAAAGTGATTCAGAAAAGTCATTTTAAAGCAGGACCTCTTAGCCCTCAGTCCCAATGGAAGGTACATAATTTGTGGCAGCTGCAGGTTATGCTAACGGAAGATCACCCCCTTATTCCTGGTACTTCTCACTGACGCTGAGGACGTTTGCCGTTCATCATGTCCCTTTCCTTTGTCGCTGCCTGTGGCTACTGTGGAAATAGTTAAGGGTGATACAGTGAAAGCAAGCTTGCCAAGGGGGAAAACAAAGGCAATTGTCTTGGGAGAGTTCTAATCCACTCATTTAAGAAAAAAGAGACCTCTTGCTTCCTGGGGTTGCAAGGTTACTTTCACCTGCAATCTCATTCAGTCAGCTTGGTTTCATGTCCTCCATATGTCTCATAGGATAATTCTGCACCATCCTAAAATAGCAGACACACGCCTAGGGAGGCCAATGACACAAAGAAGTATTATTTTTTTTGTAATACACTATTGCAATGTTTCTAAAATTTTAAAATAATTTTCATTTGCTTTTATTTTTCCACTCAAATGTGGTTTTTACCACATTGAATCAATTTCCAAAAAGAGTGGACCTGAGGAATTGCAGACCCTGGTGATGATTACCCTTAGCCTCAGCATCGTGTCAAGGCTCCTGTCCTGCCAGCATATCACAGGGCTGCCAGTGAAGGTATTTGCTGTTTGCCCTTGTCTCTGTGGGGTTCTCACCAGGCACTACTGAGAACAGCTTACTCCTCCATTTCCTCTTCTGACAACACTGGGGATTTGAGTGGTTGCATTGCCAGGTTTCCCCGTACTGAGTGCCATCCTCAAACAATCGGAGCTAAAGACACCCTTTCACATTACACTTTGGCGCACATTACTGGTGTCTGCAGGTGCTTTTATGCCTTGTTAGGAGGAGGAATTTTCGAATGGTGTCTCATTGCTTTTAAATACCTTCTGTACTTCACAGATTCATCATAATAATCACCCAAATTGACAGACAGTAAAATTTCAACTTTAATTTGCTTAGCAGTCACGGAAGATAACACAGTGTGAATGGTTCCTCTGAATAAGCTGTAATTGTTTTGTTATACCCATGTATTACCCTTCTCAGAAAAGGGAGAAATCTATAACAAGACAGCCTGTTGAGCCTGCTAAATGAGAAAAATGGAGCTTAATTAAAAGATCTATCTTTGCAGTAAGGGAATTATATTTGTGTGTGTGTACGTGTGTGTGTGTGCTTTCCTCATTATGAAAGATTCTGAGATAAATATTTCAATCATACTTTCATAATTATTTGCAAGCATGACAAGTGGCATGCTGGGCTTCATTATATAACATTCGTTGCTGTATTTTGTTTTGCCTCTGTCAATGGGAAATGTAACAGAAAATGGTTGACCAGCTATTTTGGAAATCCAGAGCTACATTATTAAAATCAGAAACATCCCTTGCTGGGATAAGAATGCAAATGTATGCACAGCGTTCTTCTTGCTTAGTCCACGGACATCTAGTGGTAAGCTGTGCAGTAGCAGCAGCTCGCTGAGGCCCCTGCTAGCCTTTTTTCCATCACCAGCACCTTTCCTTAGGGATGCAAATCTTGTTTATTACACTTCTGGGGAACCAGAAGATGGGCCGTCTGTCCCAACTGCAAAATTTTTTAAGGAAAACAAGTACAAGCTCATCAATCAGACTTAAACAATCAAGTGGACTCTGTAATTTGAGTGGAAAGAGGACTTTGAAAGAAACGTATACATAAATTACAGATTATCATTAAAGCAAGTTTTTTTCTATTTTCCTGTTTTTTTAAACCAAAACTTTTATTTTTTTGTCTTTATGAAGTAATATATCTTGTAATGTAGAAAACTGAGATAATGTGGGTAAACAAAAAGAACCTAGCAATTACTACCCAGAAAAACATTCTGATACACATCCTTCTTTTCCAATCACATAGATATAATTTTGAAAACAAAACTGTGTTGCACAATATACATTTTGTTTGTTTAACAATATATAAAAATATCTTTCTGAAAATAACAAGTTTTGAATTTTGATGGTGTTGTGAGAGTCTCGTGGATAACTTCTCTTTCTGGATGTTGTGATGGACTTTGTAAGCGATCTCATTTTTTTATATCATTCTCAGTTTTGTTTTCAAAACTTTCTACTCTTACTTGGGCAGGATTCTTTTTTATAATATAACATAAAACAATAAATACATTTTATGCAGTTATTACCAGTTATTTAGCTTTTCTCTCAAATATCCATGAATATCTCCTTACTAATTTTCTTTCCAACATGCACTTTTGATATTTAATATGTAGATAAAAATGGGAACTCGAAGAAATGAATGACATGCTGCAACAATCAATATCCAACAGACAGAGCATTTTATTCTGTATAAACTGCAAGAATTTGGTTTCCCAAATATTTTTGGAAATCAATATGATCACATCCTTTAATAGCTTTTTAAACCAATATCTAAAATAATTATAGACACGAACTCTTATGATGTGGCTATTAGCAGGTTAATTAGGTAATAATGAATGAGATGCCACAGGTTAGCACAGAGTTAGCACAATAGGATTTGTTTCAGCATGAAATGAAGTTGAGTGTTAAAAATTTAATCTTTATGTGCTAATATGCATGGGCATACCTTGTTAATTATTGCCGAAAGATTCTTTCTTCTTCTGAACACTAACAAATGGGTAATTCAAAATAGATTGTGTTTTCTAGCTGTCCGTGCAGATTAATTTGACAAAGTCTACAAGACACGTGAAAATTATGAGGCATGTTAGTATGAATACTAATGATATGTAACAAATCTGTTGTAAATATTGTAGTATGGGACATTTCTGTCTTAAAAAAATTAAGTAGGGATTATTTTCAGCCTTTTAACATTTATTAGAAAGCAAAAAGCATTCACATCTGTGTATAAAAGTTTATATATTTACTGCATATAAATGTATGTACTTACTATTGTCGCCTTCTCATCCTATTTTGTCACCATTGAAGGAAAGGCTCATTTGCTTTTAATATCAGTAGTTCTGGTTAAATTAGTGATATTCATTTTTAGAAAGAGTGCTAAATATGTGAAATATTAAATTAGGTGTGCAATTACAATGAATGAAGTAGCATCTAAATTTCGTGACATTTTGGTATCATCTACATCTAGAAAACAAAAATTATAGTAAAGATGAGTTTATCTGCTCATTATTTATGACTTTAACTTGAAATTAATAGACAAATGTGAAACAAGTTGGTTCATTGGAGATCAAATAATTATTTAATCATCTGTTTTGTGAAAATAAAACACTGAGTTTCACAAAGCCATCTTTGGTGAAATGGTATTTAAATGCTTTGTACGGAACGGTTTCTAAGAACCACTCAATGATACTGTCTTGAATATATTATATAACGTAACAGGTGAAGTGTGTAAATGTGATGTTATGGCACTAGGAAGCCCAAGAAATAATACCTCTTTTCCCCACTCAAATTCAGAACTGATTAAGAAAGACACACAGGGATCAGGCAGACTACAATCAAACTCTTAGCTTTTTAGAAGTTAACTGATAAAACTTTACTGAGGGGAGCTCTTGGCACAGTTGGTTTGCTAATATTTTACCCTGAATTAATCAGGCTTATCTACCTGGACACAGAGGCCCTACTTCCCCACACGTACACCTCTGTCCAAAGGAGCAGAGACAGTCTTGCTGAGTTTCCCACTAGGGCAACAGCGCGGATGAGAATGCACCTGCCCTGCAGACAGGCTGAATTGAAGAAGAGAGAAAGGTGGGGCTGCACTGAGCTGTGCTTCCTCAGTACTTCTCTGAAACTCCCCAGTCAGTCTTCTTCCAGGCTGCCTTTTATGGACTGAATTGTGCCTCTCCCCCCAGTTTGTATGTTGAGGCCCTAACCCCCAATGTGGCTGCATTTGGAGATAGGACCTTTAAAGAAGTAATTAAAGTTAAATGAGGTCATAAGGATGGATCCCTAACCCAACAGGACTGGTGTCCTTATAAGAAGAGAGAGAGACATCAAGGATGCACATACACACAAGCAAGGCCAGGTGTGGACACAGCCAGAAACAGGCCTTCTTTGAACCAAGGAGAAAGGCCTCAAGAAAAACCAACCCTGCCGGCACCTTGATCTTGGATTTCCAGCCTCCAGAACTGTGAGAAAATACATTTCTGTTGTCCTAGCCACTCAGTCTGTGGTATTTTGTTACGGCAGCCCGAGATGTTAGGAGCCAAGAGTGTTACTCCAGTGGAGGTGCCTTCATGTGGAAACGCCAGGAGTGGGGAATAGGAGTCACCCGAACATGAGCTCTTGCTCCGCAACTGTTCATCCTGTCTCCTGGGCTAAATAAGAGAAGTCTCGAATTCAAAGACCGTGTATGCTGCTTCTTTCTCCTGGCAAAGTAATTAGCACATAAGTACTCGATAAATACTTGTAAATTAACAATGCTTTTGCATTTACAGACTTTTCTGCCATTTAAGTTTTATTATTTTCTTCTTTTCCCTAAATCAATCATCGTCATTAAAAGGGCAAAAGAGCTAAGTCTCCCACTAGAAAACTCTGCTTCTGCGAGGGGAGTTAATTATTGTGTATTTATGTTATATCACCCTAAAATTTTCAGCTAAAGGGTTGCAAAGCGAAAGTTAGATAATCTCATTGCATTTGCCAAGAGTGTATAACTGCTTGAGGTTTGTGTTCAATCTATGACAAGAGCCCATTTACATTTTTTAAAGAACGTTTTATTTTGAAATATTTTTAGATTTAGAAAAAAGTTATAAAAATAGTACAGACAATTCCTACATTGCCCCCACCTACATTCCCCTAATGTTATCATATAGCCATAGTGCCATTATAGAAACCAAGATGTTAATATTGATGCAATCTATTAATGAATCTACAGACCTTGTTATAATTTTGCCAATTGTCCCCTTATTGGCCTTCTTCTGGATAATTGCCACATTGCACTTAGCTCTTCATAATTTCTCCTAATCATGACAGTTGTTCAGTCTTTGTATTTTATGACCTTGATGCTTTTGAAGACTACTGATCAATAATTTTGTAGAATACACTTAAATTTCTGTTGAGGTTTTCCCATGATTAGATCTAGGTTATACATTTTGGCTAGAATACCACAAATAATATGACGTTCTCAGTGGATCATATCAGGGGGAGTGATGTCAATGTAACATTTTATTGGTGATTGTAACTTGGATCTCTTAGTAAAGGTACTGTCTGCCAGATTTTTCCATTGTAAAGTTACTATTTTTTCCTTTTTAATTAATGAGTGTGGAGATACCCTCGGACTGTGCAAATATTCTCTTACTCACCATACTTTTGTCCACTAATTTTAGTATCTGTTGATGATTCTTGCCTGCAACAATTGCTTCCCTGATGTTTGCCTAATAGTATTTTTCTACTTCCTTTATTCTTTTCTAATTCATTAATTGGAATTCTACAATAAAAATGAGCTGCCCCTTCTCCATTATTTATTTAATTATATCATGCATATAAATATAGATCCATGGATATTTTTTTCTATTTTTTGTAATTCAGTACTATTATTTATTTTGTTGCAGGAGCCCATTTCAAAAGCATCAGATTTTTTTAAATATACAAATTTTGTAAGTTGATAAAGTCACTCTTTTAGAACCAATTAGTATTAGACTTAGACTTAAAATGATAATGGCTGGTGTGTTCTGATGTCAGAGTGCTGGTTTTGAAAAATAAAAACGGTACATGGAAGTCTATGCCTTCAAGGAGTTAGCATAATAATTGGGGAGACAGAAAGACATCCCAAAAGATACAATGATACTACATTAATATAACAGCTCAAGACAGTAGAAGACACAGCAAGAGACAATGTGTGTTTGATTGCCAAATGAGTAGTAAATGTTAAAGCTGACCAGTATGGGCCTGTTCTGCATTGGCCTGATTCATGCTACTGTGACCTGGAAGAAATTATAAAGCAAATACCATATTTTCTAAAAAAAAAAAAAAAATATATATATATATATATGTACCTCCTCACACCTTCTCACTACTCACCATTTTCCTCATAGGTGAATATTGAGCATTTATTTATGCAAAAACTATTACAAAGTCAATTACCTTGATGTATGAAATCTCATCATCTGACTTAGCCTACCTCTTTGGCCCTGTTTTTAATTTTCTTCCTAATAATTCATGCTCCCATCACATTCCAGGCACATGGATCTTAATTCTCCAGATTGTATATATTTCTGTGCCTCTCTACCCCTGTTCCTACAATCTGGAATACCTTTCATATATTTTTGGAAAATTTATCCTCATCTTTTAAAACCCATGTCAAAAATCACCACCTCTCGGAAAGAGTCTTCAAGTCCTTGATGCATACTTGTTTTCTGTCCCAGTGCTCCTGTTCTTTATTCATGCATCTGTTTTAGACCTCACTACACAGTTGCAGTTTCCCTGTCTCCTCCAATAGTCTGTCTCCTCCATTGCACTGCAACCCCACTGAGGGAGAGGCTGTCTTTTTTTTGTTGAGGAAGACTGGCCCTGAGCTAACATCCATGTCCATCTTCCTCTCCTTTCTATGTGGGATGCCTACCACAGCATGGCTTTTTGCCAAGCAGTGCCATGTCCGCACCCGGGATCCGAACCAGTGAACCCCGGGCCGCTGAGAAGCGCAACGTGCGAACTTAACCTCTGCGCCACCAGGCTGGGCCCGAGGCTCAGTCTTATGCAGTATTATGCCTCAGCCTCTGGCTGGAATAATGTCTAGAACAGAGCAGGTGCTTGGCAAATGCTTGCTGAATGAATGAATGAATGAATGCACAGCTAAATAATGAAACATTTTACCGATATCTCAACTCTTTTCTTTCTAAGACAATATTTCAACATACTTCATGAATGGCCAACATCACACATTAGCTTTTTGGTATGAGGTGATTTGTCTTAGCCCAGCAAGTCCTATCATTGAGAAGATTTATTCCTGTTTGTGAATGTTAGTTCTGGAAATGGTTGAATTGAATATTCACTTAGCCACCACTTCTCAATAATGTAAGAATTGGCATGGGACACAGACCCTTAGCATATTGAGACTGCCAAAAATGCCTCACTTCCTTTTCAAGCCATTCTGGATCGTTTCAAATCTGTTCTGTATTTAATGCTTCACCCTCTGAGTATGGGAAGAAGTAAGTCAATAAATGTGTGCACTTTACTTTGTAAAACACTTGGATTCTGAAAATGTTCTGTTCTAACATTAAAGTTTGTAATTACAAATTTCAATGCTTTTAGAATCAACTCTAAGGGCAATTTCTTTTCCTAAGTGAAAATTCTTTTCTAATTCAAATATCCTTTAACATTACTGAATTTTATATAAGAGATTTAATATACCAGGTTTTCTTAAAATGAGCTTGTCTAAGTTGAAAATGTTATTTGATATGTTTCTAGAAGTAAAATCCATAATGTAGAAGAATTCTCATGGGAACAATCAATGGAATTTTTAAAACCTTGGGATAATTGAGAAAGTTAAATTTCAAACTGTTTCACTGGAGACACATTTAAGATTTAAGACTCATCCTTAGAAACCAGGAACCCGTAGTCTCTACCTGTAGGAAAACATCTTATTCTTGATTAATTTATCCATTTTTCTTTAAAACCTATGACTGCTTCGTTCCTTAGTCTCCAGGGAGAAATAAAAACATAACACATAAGATATTGAACAGCTCTCAGCACTTAGGTACATCTAATAATTAAATAAATTTATTTGAAAATGAAATATTTTCCATGAAGTGCCCAGCATTTGCTTCAAGTATCCTGATTCTTTTGTTATAGTATGTACTATTGAGGTTGTGCCCAAAAAAATTTTGAAATGAAGTCTGTGTTCAGTTATATTGTTCCGTAACTGAGGCTTCCAGCAAATGATCGCGTTTCACACATTTATTAGAGTAAACTTGAAGAGCTTCTCCTTGCAGTTTACTGACCTAACCAGGCTTTAAAAAAATTAAACCATCTCCTTCAAATATTGTACACAGTCTGTTTTCACAACCAGGAAGATCTGACAGCTCCTCTCCAGCATCTTGCTTTTGTGTAGTTGCACTTTTGAATCTAATGAATACCAATAGTGAGTTCACACAGTAAGGGAAAAAATCGAATACATCTTGTCATAGAGGAATATGTCTGTTCTGTTTAGGGACTAGATGCCATATTCTGTGCTTGCTGCTTGAATGGAAGTCGAAGTTTTTTATCAGACGTTCACAAAAATTGTCCTTTCTTAAAGATATAGGATTTTCATTGAAGCCGTGTTTACTTATTTCTGAGAGGGTGGGATGGTGTCCATGACGTCTATGGACCTCTTCTTGTCTATTTGCATTTCAGGTCATGTGGTTACACTGTTTGCAGGAAGGGGAGTCATTTGAATATGAGAATGTGTCTCTGAGTAAGCCAAACCAAATACAGACGACTTGCCAATTTTCATCATTGGTACTCTGCATCTCTTCTTTGCTGAAGATGTGACTAGTTACCTATTTTTCAGAGTAACTTAAGGTGAGTTATGAATACAATGAATACTACGATCAAGAATTGCAAGAATTACAAAGGGAGAGCTAATGTATATGTACATGTATAAATATATGTATATTTAATCTATGTGATTAGATATACATTATATGTTTAAATAATTAGAAAAAGCATATATAAGCTGTATTTATATATACATACACAATATATGTATATACATATATATCTTCACAGATATATATATATATGCATACACAAATATATGTGAGTGTGTGTTGTGTTGCATGTGTGTGTATGTGTGTATGTAGGTGATGCCAACTAGTCTGGAATGCTGAAAAGAGTGGAGGACATGATACCAAAAGGTCTGGATTCCAATGTCACTTCTGCCACTTATAAACCAGGTCAGTCTGAGTGAATGACTTCAAGTTCTGAGCCCTGGTTAATGATGTATAAAACTAGTATTGTTATTTCTATCCTAGCTACATTCTCTGACAGAATTATAAGAATCAAGTGGGATTTTCCACGTGAAAGAATTTTGTCAAGTGTAAAGCACTTATGTCAATGTAAATTAATATTCAATGATTCATTTTTTAAGCAGCTACTGTGTGCCATACTAAAAATATGTGCAAGATACAGTTCTCAGAGACTCTCCCTCAGGTAACTTATTCTAAACGGAGGTGGGTCAAAACCCAGAAACTTATATACAGTATGATAAACCTGATACTCAACTCATATTGTTATAAGTTATTTTGGAAATGTGGAGAAGTGGCTTACAGCCCAGAGTGTGGGGTACAGGCGGACTAAAGAAGGTTTCTTGAAGGATGTGTTGTGTGGGCTCAGTCTTAAAGAGTGAGAAGGAGTTAAGGGGGTAAATGAGAGGAGGAGAAGAAAAGGCATTTCAAACAGAGAAGCAGCATGAGCACACATAAGAAAGCCACCAACTGTGGGAAATCAAAAAGCATTTCGTTACTGTTGGATAGTAAAAGGTAAGGAGAGTCAGGAAGCAGTGAGACATAAGTAAGGAACTGCTTGGGGTGGGCCTTATCCTAGAGGAGAATGGGAACCACTGAAGGGTTGCAAGCAGGACAGGTGTGTGGACAGACTTCCATTTTAGATAACTCACTCTAGATCTGTGTGACTGAAGAATTTAAGGAGGATAAAATGGAAGAAAGAGAGACCTGATAAGAAGCTGTTGCTATAGACTAAGTAAAGGTCTCTCAGTCTTTGTGCTGTTAATATTCAGGGCCAGATAATTCTTTGTTGTGTGTGGGAGGTTTGTAGGATGTTTTGTAGCATCCCTGGCTTCTACCCACTAGATATGAGAAGTACCCACTCCCCACCCCGAGATGTGACAACCAATAATGTGTTCAGAATTTCCAAATGTTCCCCTGGTGGGGAACCACTGGTCTGGGTAAAAGTCATGAAGGGTCACTCTAGCACTTGGTAATTGCTATTAAGACTAGAGAATAGGTGACAGACTCCAGAAGAGTTTAGGAGGAATATTGACATTGCTCAGTGATTGATTTGTTGGAGAGGAAGGAAGAGAGGGAAGAGTTAAGAATGACTCGTGGATTTTGGCTTTATTGACTGAGTGGATGGTTAAGTCTCCAATTAAGATGTATAATAAAAGAGGATGGACATCTAAGTGAATATGGCCTCTTTCAATATTTGGCAACACAGATGTCCCTGGGGTCCTTCCTTATGTTCAGCATCAGTAGGTTTGAAAAATACTAAAATTTTATAAATCTTATTTATCAACTAGGGTAAAGGTGAAGGAAAATTAGTGGAAAAAGTTGTGTGAGAGAGTGAATGGATAGCTCTGTTTAATAGATAAGTAAATCTTAGGGTCATAGAAGTCTATGAAATTGCCTGATCTTTGAGAATGAGAGAAAGAGATATTTACGTAAACTTTCCCACTTAAGTGTGAACCAAGTATATTTCTAATCCCAGACTTTTTACTCTCAACAGAGAGTTGTATAGAATCAGAAAAGCCGTGGGCTGAGAATAGCCCTGGTGATATATTTGGTTGCTTTGGGGAAAGAATTTTCAGTAGTGAAGTTGGGGGGAAACAATGAAATTGTAGAGTTGAGTGTAAATTCAAGATATTGTAACTGTAGACTAGGTTTTTGTTTTGTTTTGTTTTGGAGTTTTTTTATGGGTTTGGTTGGCAAGAGGGAAAAGGGGAAGAGGTTTTGGTAACAAGAGAGGTCTTGAGGCTAGGTGGAATGTATTTTTCTCAAAAAGTGAGAGATTTGAGCTTGCTTGAGGACCAAGAGATTAGGGTGCATGGTGGGATGAAAATGAAGAATCCCAAGAATAAGGATGAGTCAAAAGAACAAATGAATTTATTCTGGAATAGGAAGAGGGACATGTCCTCTGAGACTGGAAGAAAGAAAGGAAAGAGAGAGGCACATGTGATTATTATATTTAAGTTTGTATTTAGGCATTTGGAAGCCAAGGAAGATCATGACTGATGGCTTAATTCTTGTGATGAAAAGAGACTCTGATCATCTGATCATATTGAAAGCAATGCAAGTCATGAAGAATGGAATAACTGCAGAAGAGAACTAACGAGGAACTGACCAAGAATAAATAAAAGGGAAGCAAAGCAGAGCTGCATTTACAGGACATGAATTTGTGGTTTGTATGGTTTTTCTCAAGAAAAGAGCTGATGCCTAAGTATAGAAGCAGAGAAAGTAAATTATTACAATGATGAGTTGGGTTTTGCTAAGTGGATATGATGGAAGTACTGAGGTACAAGGAGAACCGAAGGTGTTGATGAGACAGTTGTTCAGATGACTGGTCATGAAGTTCAAGATGGGGGAAGAAAGAAGAGAGTCCAGCTCCATATTTACTAGCAGCTGGATATGTGAAATGTCTCCAACATGGTGCTCAGCATATAATAGATGCTCACCAAATGTTAGTTTCTTCTCTCTTTTCCCTTCGAGAAGAAGTAGAAAAGGTAGAGAGGCCAGGACCACCAAGCAAATGACATACTCAGAGTCTCAGCCTCTTTAGCTATAAAATCGGTGTGATAATAATAATTATTCTCCCTCCTGTATCTCAAAGAGTCATTGTAAGTTGTAAAATAATGTGAAATTATAATCAGTGTAAATTGTAAAGTACTAGAGAAATATAAGTTATTATGATTACAAAACCACATTATATAGTAGTCATGTAAATTTCATACTCTTGATTATAAGAGCAATAAGTTAATAATACCTGGGTAAAGACATTTTCCAATGTCATATCTTACTGTCAGAAATTGTTGCCAAGGTGGAAATAATAGTAGTGGCATGTATTTTATTCCAGAATGATGGAAAAACTATGAGATCATGTCATGAAACTATTAATATAATCATTATAATATATGCTAGAAAGTGAAAAATGTGATTTTGGAACTAGATGAGAAGTTAATAATGAGGATTGGTGGAAGGCTGACTTATAATCAGTTAGCTTAACTGGCGGGGAGGTGATAGGGGAAAACCTGCCTGCCAAGAAGACCTGGCAGAATAGGGAAAGGGTGGCTCTTTCCTCTGATAGATCCTTGCTTATTACCTACATGTAACTAAATCGCCTTTAGATTCTTCACCTTATGAATCGCGTGCTTTTAGGAGGATCAAAGATATTCTTCCATGACTTGATGATGGAAGAATTTTCAAAGACTCGCTTAAGATAGAAAAGTCTCGTTAAAATAATCAGTTGAAATTTATCTATACTAAATAAGCAAATACTTAATTCCTACTTGGATAGAGGGAAGAGGCTGGCTGGGCATAGAACATCTGAAATAGGGGGTGAGAAGAAGGGAATCCACTAGTGAGAAGGGAGGGACTACAGAAAGGGAGTTGGGAATGCTGAAGACAAACTGAACCGATTTCACAGGTTGGTCCTTTCTCTGCAGAGTGGGAAACCTGCAGCCATCACATGGCTCTGCCACCTCCCTCAAACCACACCTTTTAAAGCCTGTCTTTTTTATTAAGGAGTTTCATTATCCATGGATAAAGATTATTTCTATATTATTATTTTTATTATTATTCCTATACTCCACCCAGAGTACAATTCTACCAGAGAATAATCTTAAAAACATTTTTAAAGTTTATCTCCAATCAGGCTTATTGTTAAACATCAAACAGCCTATTCTATAATAAAAACAACCTCTTCACTGATTGTCAGTAAAAGTGTACAGCTTGGGGAAAGTCATCTTATATTTCTCGGCTTCCATATTGCCCTATAAAATTAAAGAACTGGATGAGGCGATTTCTAAAATCCCTTCTAGTTCTATATTTCTACTCTTCTATGGTATAGAGTGAAAAATGTGTTAGACAATGACAAGATCCAATTATGTAATAGTTGCCAACCAAAATATAGTGCAGTATAGTGACAAAATTGGCCTGAGTCCAAATGATCAGTCTGTTGATAAACGATATGGAGATATCAGAAAAAAGATAGTAAAAGCTTTTTATCAGTCTTAGGAGGATAAAAGTAAGCCAAATAAAGCCATTAAAAAAAGCAAGTGAAAGATTCTATCTCTTTCTGTATGAGCCTTATCTATAAAGGTTAGGAAAGTTTTTCTATAGGTATAATTCAGAGCTTTGGCTTCTCAGTAATTAAGATGTTACTGTAATAAGGAAGGTCAAGAAAATATGTTGACTCATCACCAGAGTGTTCAAACCCAGCAACATAAGAGCATTACGTATTGAGAATTTCAGGATTGTGATTTTTGGTTTTCCCTAATTTTAGTAATCTGATAGTAAACAACTGGTCTAATTTTCAAGCCATGTCTACATGTATAACTGGCTTGAAAAATTCAGTGAAAAATATCTATAAGCATCCAGATCTGTAGAGTGACCATTTATCTGTTTTTCTTTGTCTAATACCCAATAACTAAAACATTTTTAGCTCTTTTAATAACACACAGACACAGTCTTATTCATATAATTATAAGTACTTCAAATTCTTTTTCTTTTGAGAGCTCTAAAAGTATTTTCTCAGTTGATCTCATGAGTCTCGGAAAAGTTACTTTTTTCCTTGGGTCACCATAGAAGCAAGGAAGTCATTTTCATTTCCACGCACAATAAATCAATCAACATTTATAGAACACCTATTTTGTTCTGGGCCTTAGGCTAAGCAATGTGGTGGATACAATGATGAATAAGAGATGATCTCTGCCCTCAAGGCAAGCCAGGCTCTTAGATAAAACGGTACCAAACAGACAATACAGGGCAGCATATGATAAGTGATAAATGAGTGGCATGGGAAATAGGAGTTCTAATGTTTTCAAGGGAGGAGAGATCATCTTGGCCTGAGGTGGTTAGAGAGGGCTTCAGGGAGTGTGTGGGAAATGGCCTGGGCCTTAGAGGACTGACTGCTTGAGACTAGTAAGTAAAGAAGGGGAGAGCAGGGCAGGCAGAGAAAAGGGAGTGAAGAGCGATAGAGCTGCATTGTGATCTGACCAGAGAAGCAAATAAGCAGCCTCGGTAGGCTGTCATCAGTGTCAGGCCATGCACAGGGCACAGAGCTGGCAGAGGCCTTAATTGAAGACAGGCATGTGGCCAATTGCAGAGGCAACACTGGCAAGGCACAATGTAAGACTTTATTTGCAAGTGAGATACAGCAATAGCGGGCTCTGGTCCTCTGGCTGAGAGAGAGCCATGAGGCCCAGAGATGTGCACCTGCTGGTTCCCAGGGAGCTGCTTCCGCTCAACATGGAGGCAGGACGTTGGGTGGAGGGAGCGCTGGACTGCATACTCTGCTGTGAACTATTTCCGCTAGGTTCATCAAGTCAGTTATGTAACTGTGCCTCCGGCTCCTCCCCTTCAAATAAGATCTCTGGACTAGATGATTGCTGAAGTCTCCTGTGTTTATGTTTGCTCTATAAAGTAACCGTGTCTTAATCCTCCACAGTGTAACTAAAGAACTCTTTTTTTAAAGAGTAAGCTAATTATCAAGGCTTTTCATTGCTAAAAACAGTGAAATTATTTTTTATTATTCAAAATAGTAAATGAAACTAAATAAAACCTCTTTATGTATGGTCCTTATTAAATACTGGGGAGGGGCCAGCTCCATGGCAGAGCGGTTAAGTTTGTGCACTCTGCTGCAGTGGCCCAGGGTTAAGATCCTGGGCACAGACATGGCACCGCTCGTCAGGTCACGTTGAGACGGCGTCCCACATCCCACAACTAGAAGGATCTGCGACTAAGATATACAACTATGTACGGGGGCGGGGTTAGAGAGATAAAGCAGAAAAAAAAAAAAAGATTGGCAACAGTTGTTAGGCCAGGTGCCAATCTTTAAAAATAAATAAATAAATAAATAAATACTGGGGAAACAATGTAGATTAATGATTCAGTCTACGACCTGGGTTCAAATCCTGGTCTTTTCAGTTACCAGCTTTGTGACTTTGAGCAAGTTACTTAATTTTTCTAAACCCTAGATCTCTTTATCTGTAACAGGAGGATGACACCAGCACCTGCAGGTTAAGATTTACTGTAAGAGTATACATGAAAGGGCTTAGCGCGGTGCCTGGCTCATGGGAAGTGTTCAGTAAAAGCTAGCTCTTTTATCATTATTGATATAATACGGTTAGCAGTTGTTGGCATTTAACAGCTTTTTAAAGTGATTTTGAAGAGTTAAGTAACATAGGAATTATATTATCAGGTAATTATAAACTGAAAGTGTTGTACACATAGATGGACAAGCAATAATAGAAAGAAACCTAGGAAGACTAGAAATTTGAGGCGGAAAATAACTAAAGTTTAAGACAGGAAGGAGCTAAGTGCCTGGAGATGAATGATTGGACACAGAGATATCCAGTGAGAGGCAGAAATGCTCAAACGCCCTCCAGTCACAGTAAACAGCACCTGGAAACCGAACCTGCAAAGTGATAAGATGATACAGTCCTGGACACCTGATTATTAGAAAGGTGTTAACCAATAAGAAAGAGTGGAAAGCAGAAAAAGAGGGCTCGAGGGACTAAAATTTGATTGAAGATTTTTGAAAACTAGACATCTATATCACAGAGTGGCGGATCTGTCTTACAATATGCTTGTCAGCCTTGCAGATGGCAAAGGTAGAAACACTGGGGAGGGAGATGAGATAAAAGAGTAGGGGCAAATGTTCTCTCTGCCTGTAGTGGGATCAATTCAAGTAAAGGACAACATTTCTAATGACCAGCCTCCCTGGGGAGAAGAAAGAAGCCCTTTACATCCCTTCAGGACAAAGCCCCAGAGGACACACTGTGGGACATCCGCTGCAAGGGGTGGGGACTAGACAAGGCAGTGTTTCCAGCCAGTGTGGAGCCATTCAAAATCGCAGCCCCGTCTGTGTGGGGAGGCCACTGTGACTCCACAGAAAGAAGGGCCTGTTGGATGAAGAGTTAATATTTGCACAGAGCTTCTAACAGTGCCCAGCACTAATTAAGTGTGGTATAAATGTTTGTTAAATAAATGTATTGAGAATTTCTGAAAATATTTGGCAACCAAATCAGAAGTCATTAGTCTTGCTTCAGGGATGAGCAGATCTACTGGCCAAGGCAATCAATCTTAAAATCAAGCCAAGAAAATGCTTTTGGAAGAAGTATTGTTGTTGTGCCATGACTTACCAATATCACGAAAACTGGAGGTCATTTCGTAGAAGAAACCCGTTCCCTTCAGCTGGCAGACAGAGCAAAAAGTTTTAGGGAGAAAACTATACATAATTTCACAAGATTTCTGTTCTGAAAGAGTATTATTGCTAGAGCCTCTGGGATGCCCGGCCCCTTTCATCTCTGTTAAACTTTCTCTCAACATTTGTTAAGAGTTTACTGTTGACCACAGATCTTTGGTTGCTTTGCGTCTGCTCAAATGCCAACACATCTGTGTGCCATCTCCACTATTGTCCTGGCAATTAAGGGAGATCAATCTACTTGGCATCACCAAGATGCCTCCACAATCTACTTGCCATCACCAAGAAGGACCACTCTTTTCTGTAGGAAGCTATGTTGGACTTTCCTTCTTGATCATTGCCAGATAGGTATCTACCTTAGAGGGAATTTTGGTTACCAATATTATAGGTTCTTCTCCTTTCTAAAGAAGGATCTCTCTGATGCCTTCTTTCTTCATCTTTTTCCTCAAAGAAAATTGAGGGAACTCTCCTCAGGCCTCCTTTTTGCCCATTCCTAATGATCATTTATGGAACACCCAATGTTGTAGGGGTGCTTGGAGTAGTTTGAAGTTGTGCTGATAGTGGATCAGTCTCCCTAGACATTCTTCTAAGGCCACAGGATGTCTCATGTGAATCTATTTTATTTTATTTTATTTATTTATTAAATCTGCTGTGTGAATTTTTTCAATTATTTTATTTTTATTATATATTTTTCAATTATATTATTTAATTATTGAGGTCATAATGGTTTATAACTGTGTAATTTCAGGGGTACATTATTATTTATCAGTTTCTGTATAGACTGCATCATGCTAACCACCAATAGTCTAATTTTAATCCGTCACCATATATGTGCTCCTTTACCCCTTTTACCCATCCCCCCACCTCCTTCCCCTCTGGTAACCACTAATCTGTTCTCTTTATCATTGTGTTTGTTTATCTTCCACATATGAGTGAAATCATGCAGTGTTTGTCTTTCTCTGTCTCGCTTATTTCACTCAACACAATACTCTCATCCATATGAGATGCAAATGGATGATTTTTGTCTTTTTTCATGGCTGAGTAGCATTCCACTGTATATGTATACCACGTCTTCTTTATCCATTCATCCATTGATGGGCACTTGGGTTGCTTCCACGTCTTGGCTATTGTGAATAATGTTGCAATGAACATAGGGGTGCATGAGTCTCTTTGAATTGTTGATTTCAAATTCTCTGGATAAATATCCAGTAGTGGAATACCTGGATCATATGGTATTTCTGTTTTTAATTTTTTGAGAAATCACCATACTTTTTTCCATAGTGGCTGCATCAGTTTGCATTCCCACTAGTGGTATATGAGGGTTCCCTTTTCTCCACATCCTCTCCAACATTTATTTTTTGTCTTGTTAATTATAGCCATTCTGACAGGGGTAAGGTGGTTTCTCATTATAGGTTTGATTTACATTTCCCTAATAGTTAGTGATTTGGACATCCTTTCATGTGCCTGTTGGCAATATGTATATCTTCTTTGGAAAAATGTCTGTTCATATCCTCTGCCCAATTTTTGATCAGATGGTTTGTTTTTTTGTTGTTGAGTTGTATGAGTTCTCTATATATTTTGGAGATTAATCCCTTGTCAGATATATGATGAACAACTATTTTCTCCAAGTTGGTAGGTTATCTTTTTGTTTTGTTCCTGGTTTCCTTTGCCTTGCAGAAGCTCTTCAGTCTGATGAAGTCACATTTGTTTATTTTTTCTTTTGTTTCCCTTGCCTGAGTAGACATGGTATTCAAAAACTTCATGGTATTCAATGCTTCTAAGACTGATGTCAAAGAGTGTACTGCCTATATTTTCTTCTGGGAGTTTTATGGTTTCATGTCTTACCTTCAAGTCTTTAATCCATTTTGAGTTTATTTTTGTGTATGGTGAAAGATAATGGTCTACCTTCCTTCCTTTGCATGTGGGTGTCACATTTTCCTAACACCATTTATTGAAGAGACTTTCCTTTCTCCATTGTATGTTCTTAGCTCTCTTGTCAAAAACCAGCTGTCTGTAGATGTGGGTTTATTTCTGCGCTCTCGATTCTATTCCATTAATCTGTGGGCCTTTTTTTGTGCCAGTACCATGCTGTTTTGATTTCTATAGCTTTGTAGTATATTTTGAAGTCAGGGATTGTGATGCTTCCAGGTTTGTTCTTTTTTCTTAGGATTGCTTTGGCTATTTGGGGTCTTTTGTTATTCCATATAAATTTTAGGATTCTTTGTTCTATTTCTGTGAAGAATGTCATTGGGATTTTATTGAATCTGTAGATTGCTTTAGGCAATATGAACATTTTCACTATGTTTATTCTTCTATTCCATGAGCATGGAATATCTTTCCATTTATTTATGTATTCTTTGATTTCTTTCCATAATATCTTATAATTTTCTGTGTATAGATTTTTCACCTCCTTGGTTTAATTTATTCCTAGATATTTTAATCCTTTTTCTTGTGATCGTAAATGAGATTGTATTCTCAACTTCTCTTTCTGCTGGTTCATTATTAATATATAGAAATGCCACTGATTTTTGTAAGTTGATTTTGTACCCTGCAACTTTGCTATAGTTGTTGATTATTTCTAATAGTTTTCTAGTAGATACTTTAGTATTTTCTATATATAGAATCATGTCATCCACAGCGAGAGTTTGACTTCTTTCCAATTTGGATTCCTTTTTCTTGCCTAATTGCTCTGGCCAAAACCTCCAATACTATGTTGAATAGGAGTGGTGAGAGTGGGTACATTTGTCTTGTTCCTGTTCTCAGAGGGATGGCTTTCAGTTTTTCATGGTTAGGTATGATGTTGGCTATGGGTTTGTCATATATGACCTTTATTATGTTCAGATACTTTCTTTCTATACTCATTTTATTGAGAGTTTTTGTCATAAATGGATGTTGGATCTTGTCAAGTGCTTTCTCTGCATCTATTGAGATGATAATATAATTTTTATTCCTCATTTTGTTAAAGTGGTATATTACATTTATTGATTTGTGGATGTTGAACCATCCCTGCATCCCTGGTATAAATCCCATTTGATCAGGGTACGTGATCTTTTTAATGTATTGCTGTATTTGGTTTGCCAATATTTTCTTGAGGAGTTTTAAATCTCTGTTCATAAGTGTTATTTGCCTATAATTTTCCGTCTTTGTGCTGTCCTTGTCTGGTTTTGGTATCAGGGTAATGTTGGCCTTGTAGAATGAGTTATGACACTCCATCTTCTTCAAGTTTTTGGAATAGTTTGAGAAGGATAGGTATTAAATCTTCTTTGAATGTTTGGTAGAATTCTCCAGAGAAGTCATCTGGTCCTGAACTTTTTTGGAGGCAAGGTTTTGATTGCTGTTTTAATCTCTTTACTTGTGATTTGTCTATTCAGATTCTCTATTTGTTCTTGATTCAGTTTTGGGAAGTTGGATGAGTCCAAGAATTTATCCATTTCTTCCATGTTGTCCAATTTATTGGCATGTAGTTTTTCATGATATTCTCTCATAATCCTGTGTATTTATGTGGTATCTGTTGTAATTTCTCCTCCTTCATTTCTAATTTTATTTATTTGAGGCTTCTCTCTTTTGTTCTTTGTGAGTTTGGCTAAAAGTTTGTCAATTTTATCTTCTCAAAGAAGCAGTTCTTAGTTTCATCAATCCTTTGTACTGTTTTTTTGGTCTCTATTTCATTTATTTCTGCTCTAATTTTCATTATTTTCCTCCACCTATTGACTTTGGGCTTTGTTTGTCTTCCTTTTTCTAGTTCTGTTAGGTGTAGTTTAAGATTGCTTATTTGGGACTTTTCTTGTTTGTGAGGTAGGCCTGTATTGCTATAAATTTCCCTCTTATAACCACTTTTGCTGCATGCCATAAGAATTGGTATGTTGTATTTTCATTTTCATTTGTCTCCAGGTATTTTTTTATTTCTTCCTTTGTTGTTCAGTAGCATGTTGTTTCATCTCCACATGTTTGTCACTTTCTCAGCTTTTTTTCTTGTAGTTCACTTACAGTTTCACAACATTGTGGTAAGAAAAGATGGTTGATATTGATTTCAATCTTCTTAAATTTATTGAGGCCTGCCTTGTTTCCAAAAATATGATCTATCTTTGAAAATGTTCCCTATGGACTTGAGAGGAATGTGTATTTTCCTGGTTTTGGTTGGAATGTTCCATGTATATCTATTAAGTTGATCTGATCTAGTGTTTCATTTAAGTCCACCATTTCCTTCTTGACTTTCTGTCTGGATGATCTATCCATTGATGTAAGTGGAGTGTTGAGGTCTCCTACTATTACTGTGTTGCTGTTAATTTCTTGCTTTTGGTCTGTTAATAGTTGCTTTATATACTTTGGTGCTCCTGTGTTAGGTGCATATATATTCACAAGTGCTATGTCCTCTTGGTAGAATGTCCCTTTTATTGCTATATACTTCCCCTCTTTGTGTCTCATTATCTTTTTTATCTTGAAGTCTGCTTTGCTTGATATAGGTTTGGCAACACCTGCTTTCTTTTGTTTGTCATTTGCTTGGAGCATCGTCTTCCATCCCTTCACTCTGAGCCTATGTTTGTCTTTAGAGATGAGATGTGTTTCCTGGAGGTAGCATACTGTTGGGTCTTGTTTTTCAATCCATGCAGCTACTCTGTGTATTTTGATTGGAGAATTCAATCCATTTACATTTAGGGTAATTATTGATATATGAGGGTTTAATACTGCCATTTTATTTCTTGTTTTCCAGTTGTTCTGTATTTCCATTGCTTCTCTTTCTTTGTATTTCTGACTGCCATTTCAGTTTGGTGATTTTCTGTGATGGTTTTCTTAGTTTTCTATTTATTTATCAATTGTGGCTCTGCTCTGATTGTTTTGTTTAGTGGTTAACATGAGGTTTGTATAAAAGATCTTGTAGATGAGATAGACCATTTTCTCATAGCCTCTTATTTCTATTAGCCTAAGCAGACTCCATACCTTTCTTCTTCCCCTTTGAGTTATTGTTCTCCCAAAGTATTCTGTTTTGTGTTGTGAGTTTGTGACTAAATTGAAATGTGTATAGTTATCTTTGATGCTTTCCTTCCCTTTATCTTTTTTGTTATAATTAAGCGTTTGCTAACCTGTTCTGATAGAGAGCTACAATTTTATGATTTTGTCTGTCTATTTATCTCCTTACTCAAGGCTTTGTAAACCTTTGCCTTCTTGTTTCAGGTATGAGGGCATCCTTGATCATTTGCCGTAAGGGAGGTCTAGTGATGAACTCCTTCAGCTTTTGTTTATCTGGGAAAGCTTTTGTTTCTCCATCATATCTGAAGAATAGTTCCTCTGGGTAGAGCATTCTTGGCTGAAAGTTTTTGTCTTTCAATCTTTTGAATATATCATTCCAATCTCTCCTAGCTTATAAGATTTCTGCTGAGAAATCCTCTGAAAGCCTGATAGAGGTTTCTTTGCAGATTATTCTCTTCTGCCTTTCTGCCCTTAATATTTTTTCTTTGTCATTGACTTTTGCCAGTTCTACTATTATATGCCTTGGAGAAGGTCTTTTTGCATTGATGTAATTAGGAGTTTTATTGGCTTCATATATTTTTAAATCCAGTTCTTTCCCCAGATTTGGGAAGTTCTCAGCTATTATTTCTTTGAACAAGCTCCCTGCTCCTTTCTCTCTCTGGAATCTACATACCCCTTATGTTTCTTTTCTTAATTGAGTCAGATATTTCTCAAAGAATTTCTTCATTTAAAAAAAATCTTAGTTCTCTCTCCTCCTCCACTTGAAACATTTCTGGATTAGAGTTCTGGCTCTAGCATTTAATATATGTGTAACAGAAGGTAAATCACTTAAAGATACATTTACCTATGTGTACATATTTCTATCCTCTGTATTTATATCCTCCAAAACACTAATTCTGTCCTCCATAAAATCAGTTCTATTTTTTAAGGATTCTGGATTATTTTTTATCTCACTAATTGTGGTCGTCGTCTCCAGAATTTCTATTTGGTTATTTTTTTAGAGTTTCAATCTCTTTGGTGAAGTATTCCTCCTGCTCATTAATTTTATTCCTGAAATCATTGAACTGTCTTTCTGAGTTTTCTTGTAACTCATTGAGTTTCTTTATGACAGCTATTTTGAATTCTCTGTCATTTAGATCGTAAATTTCTGTGACTTCAGGATTGGTTTCTGGAGACTTGTCATTTTCCTTCTGTTCTGAATTGTTAGTGTAGTTTTTCATGGTGTTAGATGAGCTGATCCTTTGCCAGTGCATTTGTGGTAATATCATGTTGCAGATTCCACCTGCCACTGCCAGGGAGAAGCGGGAGCTGTGTTTCAGATTCTGTCCTGTCTGTTGGAAGTTGTGCAGGTATGACTGCTCTGCATTTGTGCAGGCCAGCCAGAGCCACTTGGTAGGTCACTCTTGTGGAGTTGAGGCCTCTGTGCCTCTGTGCTCAGCAGGCAGGTTGCACATGCATGAGCTGGCACTGTGCTTGATGGTGGTTTGGCTGAGCTGTTGTGCGTGGTGGGTAGGGCACCTTTGCAGGGGCTGAGCCATGGCCACTTGATGAGGAGTGTTCCCACTGGTGGGGCTGCTGGGGCATGGTGGGCATTCCATCAGGGCTGGCTACTCTGCTGGAAGCATTTGCATGTGCGCTGGGCTTCCCCTGCCTCCTCTGAAAGTTGCACTCTCCTCTGTGTTTGGTGGGCAGGGCTCCTTTGCAGGTGCTGAGCTACAGCCACTTGGTGGGGAGCATTCCCACTGGCAGAGCCACTGTGGTATGAAGGGTGCTCTCATAGGCTGGGATAGCATTCATGTGGAGGCCGGGCTGCTCCCACCTCCTCTTAAAGTCATATGGGCCTCTGTGTGAGGCTTTGCAACCTGACTTTCTATTGCCAGGGAGGGAGAGCAGTCACTCATCTATCTCCACTGCTTCCTGGGGATCCAGTCCATCCACCTTCAGATGTATAGCTGTGTGGGTCTCTCAGGCGTCTTGTTGTGCTATGTGGGTATCCTCCACTGGTCAATGAATGTCCATTTAGTTGTAATTCAGAAGAGAGAGACAAAGGGAACAGCTCACTCCACCATGTTGCTGACTTCACTCTAATGTGACTCTATTTTTAGACTCAACCTCCTGGAGAGCTTGGTGTGGTAGAAACTTAGACCAAACAATGAATGCTGACTAATGCCCATAGCCAATACCTTGTTTACAAATGACTTTCACTTGTGTTATCTCATATAATTCTTACCACTATACCAAATAGTGAGTCAGGGGAGCATTACTATTATCCTTCTTGTACACATAGGTAAATGTATCTTTAAGTTATTTACCTGCTGTTACACATATATTAAATGCTAGAGCCAGAACTCTAATCCAGGACTTTTGAATGAAAGTTATGAGCTCTTTCTCCTTCCTAGGGTTGAATATGACTTCCACACATGTAGAATGTATTTAAAAATTTCTACTAGATTAAAGAATTTTGATGTACTTCTGATGGTCAAGTCACAGTCACTTTTCTCATCATGAGGTGGAAAGTTTCTTCTGCAGTTTTTACCTCTTACTAATTTGTTTAGTTCTGTTTATTTTTTTATCTTCCAAAACTTAGAAGATTCAGTACTCCCATTTATTTAGTTCATTATAAAAATAATAAAATGTTACCAAAAGTTAGGAAATAGAAAAAAATTTTCATAAGTCCTTCACCTAACCTAATTTTGCATTTTCTTTATTTCCTTCCAGTCTTTGTTCATAAACACAGGTTTTTAAGTGCAACTGCAATCACAGTGTAGTTTAATTTTGTATTCTACATTTCACTTCACATGACAGTACACAAGTGTTCCAATTTCTTCACATCCTCACAACACGTTGATTTCTGTATTTTTGATAGTAGCCCTCCTAATTGGTGTGAGATGTTATCTCATTGTAGTTTTGATTTGCATTTCCCCTAATGATTAGTGATATTGAGCATCTTTTCCATTTCTTGTTATTGTTCCATATATCCATATGATATTGAGCATCTGTTAGCCATTTGTATATCTTGCTTGGAGACATGTCTGTTCAAGTCCTTTGACCATTTTTGAATCAAGTTGTTTTTTCATTGTTGAGTTTGAGTTCTCTATATGTTCTGAGTATTAATCCCTTATTAGATTTATGATTTGAAAATATTTATGATTTATGATTGGAAATATTTCTCCCATTCTGTAGGTTGTCTTTTTTCTTTGGCAAGGAAGATTGGCCCTGAGCTAACATCTGTGCCAATCTTAATCCATTTTGTATGTGGGATGCTGCCACAGCATGGCTAGATGAGTGGCGTGTAGGTCTGCCCCAGGGATCCTAACTCATGAACCCCACACCACCAAAGCAGAGTGTACAAACCACTATGCCACCAGGCCAGCCCCTGTAGGTTGTCTTTATACTCTGTTGACAATGTCTTTTGATGCAATTTTTGTTGCATCTATTGTTTTTCTACTCTCTATTTCATTTATCTATGCTTTAATCTTTATTACCTTCTTCCTTCTGCTAGCTTTGGGTTTAGTCTCTTTTTCTTTTCTAGTTCCTTAAGCTGTAATATTAGGTCGTTTATTTGAGATCTTCTTGTTTTTTAATGTAAGCTTTTATAACTATAAACTTCCCCCTTGTCATTGATTTTACTGTGTCCCATAAGTTTTGGATGTGTGTTTTTGTTTTCATTCATCTTCAAGTATTTTCTAACTTCCTTCTTGATTTCTTCTTTGATCCATAGGTTGTTTAAAAGCGTGTTGTTTATGAGCCAGTGCTGATGGCCTAGTGGTTAAAGTTTTGTGCTCTCACAGCTTTGGCAGCCTGAGTTCATTTCCCAGTCGTAGAACCACACCACCCGTCTGTCAGTTGCCATGCTGTGGTGGTGGCTCACATAGAAGAACCAGAAGTACTTACAACTAGGATATACAACCATGTACTGGAGCTTTGTGGAGAAAAAAAAAGAAGTTGGCAACAGATGTTAGCTCAGGGCAAATCTTTCCCTGCAAAAAAAAAAAAAAAAAGCATGTTGTTTAATGTCCACAATTTGTGAATTTTCCACTTTTCTTTTTTCTTGTTGACTTTTAACTTTATGCCTTTGTAGTCAGAGAAGATACTTCATATGATATCTATCTTTTAAAATCTATTGAGACATAATTTGTAGCCTAACATATGGACTATTATGGAAAATGTCCCATGTGCTCTTGAGGAGAATCTGTATTCTATTGTCATTGGGTAAAGTGTTCTGTATACGTCTGTTAGATCTAATTGGTTTATTGTGTTTGTTAAGTCCTCTATGTTTTAATTATCTTCTGTCTGGTTGTTCTGTCCGTTATTGTGTGTGGAGTTTGGAAGTCTTCAACTATTATTGTTGAACTATGTCTCCCTTTAATTCTGTCAGTTTTTGCTTCTTATATTTTGATGGCCTGTCATTAGGTGTGTAAATGTTTATAACTGTTATATCTTCTTGCTGTATTGAAGCTTTTATCAACATATAATGACCTTCTTTGTCTCCAGTAACCTTTTTTGATTTAAAGTCTGTTTTGTCAGACATTAACATAGCCACTCCTGCTCTCTTTTGGTTACCATTTGCATAGAAGATCTTTCACTTTCAGTCTGCTTGTGTCTTTGGATCTCAAGTGAGTCTCTTGTAGAGAGCATATATTGGATCATTTGTTTTATATCCATTCTGCCATTCTCTGTGTTTTAATTGGAAAGTTTAATCCATTTATAGTTAAACTAATTACTAATAAGGAATGACTTACTTCTCTTATTGTACTATTTGTTTTTTATATATCTTATAGCCTTTTGGTCTCTTGTTTCCTGCATTACTATCTTCTGTGTTTAGTTGATTTTTTATAATGAACTGTTCAAAGTCCTTTCTCATTTCTTTTGTGTATATTCTATAAGTATTTTCTCTGTTCTTACCATAGGGATTACATTAAACAACCTAACAATATAACACTCTAATTTGAATTTATACCAGCTTAACTTCAATAACATGTTGTAGGTTTGGGGTATTCTTCCCTCCAGGGATAATTCATCCCCACTACTAAGGTATGACCCTAATGGAGTCTCCTGTAAATATCACAAATGATCACCAAGGATTTTACTTTGTCTGGCTGGAGTTTAAACATCTCACTACCCTGTGTGGGTTCTGGGAATTGTTCAGCTTACAACTGTCTACTCATGCCTTAGCTAGCCTTACGGAGCTTCACTCCACACTTGCATGGCCTAGTAATCACCAAGACTCAAGGAGATCTTTATACTGACTTCTGGAGCTGTTTTTCATAGCACCCTCCTTTCTGGAATTCTGCCCTGAAACATACAGCCACTTCAGCCTCCCTGAATTCCAATTTCCTTAACTTAGTGGAGCCATTGGACTCTAGTTGAGTTCCATCTCCCATCATATATAGTCTGAAAATTTGCTCCCAGCAGTCAGCCAGGGTGATTATATAGCTTGCCTTGTTTGTTTCTCTCTTGGCGATCACCGTCTTGAACCATCTGCTATCCAATGTCTACAACAGTTTGTAGAGCTTTCCAATTGTTTATGGTATGAGGTTAAGTCAGGGCTTTTCTTACTCCACCACGGAAGAAAGTGGAAGTCTACATTTGAGCTTTTAACAACACCAGTTAGGTACATTTTGGGGAGAGGGGGAAAAGAGGCTCATGGCTAGTTAAGGTTGCAGAGGAAAGAAACTTCAGAAAATATAATTAATTACCCTAAGAATGATCTTGTTTGAGCACCTGGGCCCATATGTCTTTCTTTAAAGTAATGCCAAAGTATTCATGTTAAATACAAGTGGTGTCTGGACTTTTGTTCTTTTTTGAGACTCTTTAATTTACCATCTTAATACATTTCTTTCTACTATGACTAAGAGCTTTTATATTTACGAATGTAACTTATTCAACCAGAACATTTGTCCATTCTGCTAATTTGAGTGTTTGCTATGTAAAGGTGTTTGTCATGTGTTTTTCTCACTAAATTAAGATGGGAGGCATTCAGCAAAACAGGTGCTATGACGGTGATATGACTTTTAACATTAAATAAGAACAGCTCAGGGTATCTAACAGCTGAAATAAAAGTATTATATTCTTAGCCGTCTTGCTGTCCTCTTGAGAATTCAACAATGTTAGCTGATCCTGAGATGTTTCTCATTCGTGGGCACTCTTCAGAGTGTTTATCCATTCTCCAGAAAATTGTTATTTTCTGACTCCCCACTTGCTTTAATAAAATTTGTTATTTAAAATAATAACAGAAATTATTTTATTCAGGAGAATTTTCCCTAGTTAACAAAACTTGTCTGAATTGGCTCTGAAGTGTGTAAGGATCTCAGATATTATAATTTCATAAAATTCATTTTGGTATTAATTCTGTTAACCAATGCTAACAAACTGTACTATTTACACATTTCATTTAATATATCTTGTCATTGATTACAAGCTGTAAAAAAAATGTCAGCTAAACAAATGTCTTTTTGAAGTATACAATATTTATCTCTGCTTCCTGAAGGAGTTTTTTAAGATTTTTTTTTTAAAGATTTTATTTTTTCCTTTTTCTCCCCAAAGCCCCCCAGTACATAGTTGTATATTCTTCGTTGTGGGTCCTTCTAGTTGTGGCATGTGGGATGCTGCCTCAGCGTGGTTTGACGAGCAGTGCCATGTCCGCGCCCAGGATTCAAACCAACGAAACACTGGGCCGCCTGCAGCGGAGTGCGCGAACTCAACCACTCGGCCACAGGGCCAGCCCCATCCTGAAGGAGTTTTTAAACCTTATTTGGACATATGGTATATTTTTAAAAATCACATATTGCTCTTGTTTGTGAGTTCCCAAAGAGGAAAATATAAGTGAAATAAATTGGCCAAGATATTCTTAAAGTTCTTCACCTATCTCTATATGTGGGTTAGACTTATCCACGTTCCCTTTTAACTTAAAAAAAAATCATAATATTCTATCAAGAGCATTGGTCATACAGCATCTCTTAAAATTGTTTTCTACTGTAGTACCTGGGATTTTCTTCCAAGCTGCTCGCACAAGTTCTGCAAGTTTTGAAGCTGAACCCCTCTTAAAACTTACCAGAAGGGGCTGGCCCGGTGGTATAGTGGTTAAGTTTGCACGCTCCACTTGGGAGGCCCAGGGTTCTCAGGTTTGGAACCTGGGCACGGACTGATACACTGCTCATCAAGCCATGCTGTGGCAGCATCCCACATACAAAATAGAGGAAGATTGCACAGATCTTAGCTCAGGGACAATCTTCCTCACCAAAAAAACCCCCCAAAAAACCCAAAACCAAAACTTACCAGAAAGTAACAACAAAAGTTTTCAGACAACAACCATGATTTGTATTTCTTTGTAAAATGGACTTCAAATGAGTCTGCAGTCATTTAGGCATGCCACTTGAAATGACCAAGATCATGCACATGCAGGCAGTAGCAACCACACAGTGATGGCCGCCTAGATATTGACTGTGAGAGACAAACGATTGTAAGATTCAGCCCCATTTCAGAGATGTAAAAATCTGAAAAAAGGTGTTCATTTTTAATTGAACAACAAATGATGTTCTTCCTTTCTCCCCTTTATCTGCCCTTTCTCTCTTCTTTCCCTGTACTACAATAAATGCCATGAGGGTGTTTGTAGATTGGAGGAAAAATAGACACAGAAATGGATAAATCTAATATTAATGATAAGACTTTTGATAGAGGTAAGAACACAGTACTATGGGAGTATGGAAGAAGGAACAACAAATTATTTGACACTATTTGCGAATGGCCTAATACAGGCAATAATGTAAAAGTGGGTCTTGCAAATGAATAGAGGCTATCCAACAACAGAAGTGCAGAAAAGGCTGACCAGGCAGAGAAAATACCATAAGGAAATATAAAGTATGATACACCTAAATAGGAATAGGTCTTATTTATTTATTATTCTATAATGGACGCAGTTAACTGATCTGTCCAGACTAATATCATCTTTAATTGATAATTAGTTGATAAGTGTTAATAATTGAGACCATTTGACTTACATGCTTCATTTAACAATACCTGAGAAGATGTTTTTAACTTGAGACTTTAGATTATCAAAAATATTAGTTGAAAATATCACAACACACACTATGGAAAGAATGATACAAAATTTAATATACCATTAAGTGAATATGCATGGTTATAAATATAGATGCAGACACCAATCTACAATTAAGGAATGCTATAACCACAATTTGCTCCTTTTCCTAACCTTTTCACAAGAGAATTGCTGTAAGTTGTATTGAGAAGTAGCTGTGAGAGGTGGCTCCTGCTTGATCGTGTCTAGATTATTGTCTTTTCTTCAGCCATCTCAGCCTGGGCAATCTTCTTCTTTTGTGTCCTCATTTGATCCACGTGAGTTCACCTCAGACTTGCCACTCCCTTGTATTATAGCTAATATACTAACAGAGAGAAATTCAGATTCTCTTTATGATCCAAATTTATATTTGAAGGTATAAAGCCTTAATCAACTCAATTTCAAAAACCTTAACTAGCTATTTCTATTTTTATATGTTATCACACTAACCCATGCAATACTGCGTGTATAGTTCTCCTTTATGTTTACACTGCAAGAAACTGTGCTGCAGGATCCCAAGAATACCTGCCCACCAACATCTGGTAGTAAGTAAAGTGAGGTAGGAAGAGGGTAAAATGTGTAAAACCCTTCCTTTACTTTCTTTGTTACATTATCAAATGTATTATGCCAACTGCAGTGGCTAGAGTTTTACTTTCAATAATTTCATTTGTGTTTATGATATGTTATGGTACCTAGAAGGCATGGAATAACCAGACAATGTTATAACACAGCATAATGAGAAGTTTAAAGTGGATAAAGTATAGAGGCAGAGGGAGGACTGAGGAAAGCTGATAGAACACGAGGCTGGAAAGACAGTCAATAGCAGACTATTGAAGGGGCCTAAATCTTGTATCAATCAATTTGCCCTCTAAAAATGAAAAGCAGTTTGTAAAATGGAATGCTAAAACATATTTGACTAATCAAAAAAAGTAGGAAAGGAAGAAAAAGAACAAAACAGGTGAGCCAAATATAATAGAATACAATATAATGGTTGAAATAAATCCAACGATATCAACAGGTGTTTTAAATGTAAATGTTACAAACTCTCCAATTAAAAGAACACTGTCAAACTAAATAAAAAACCGTGACCAGATACAAGAGACACACTTTAAATAAAAAGAGACAAATAGGTAAAAGTAAAAGGACAGAAAAAAGACATATCAAGATATATCTTCTCTCAAGACTAAGGGTATATAGTCAAAATCTGTGTCCACAAGTTATTTACAATACTTCCTTTCTTTCTTCCTTCCTTCCTTCCCACCTTTCTTTGTTTTTCTTTCTCCTTCAGCGTGATTATGGAACATTTCTAAAACACGGTTGGATTCATTTGTTTTTAGCTTGCTTTCACTGTTAGAGTCCCCTCTCCCTCCCCTTCGTACTGATTTCATTTTACTTTGTTGAATATGCATGTTTCTAGAAGTTAAACTTGCAAAAACTATACTTGGAGAAGTGTTATTCCTTCCTGTATCTTTTCATCCCATTTCACTCCTATTCTCTACTCCTTGTAGGTAAATAATTTCACTGTTTTTTGATTTCCTTCCTTTTTGTGTGGTAAAGATAAGCTGAGATTGCATTTTTTTCTATCTTCCTTTCTTTTTCACACAAAAGGTAGTGCATATAAATATATATATATAATATATATATATAAGCTTTTTTGTACTTTGCTTTCTTCATTTAAAAATGTCTCCTGGCATTCACTCTCTATCGGTTCACAGAGATCTTCCTCATTCCTTTTTCACAGCTGCATAGTATGCCATTTTCTATTTGTAGTATAGCTTATTTATCCACTATCCTATGTTTGGACATTTAGAAGTTTCCAATATTTTGCAATTACAAATAATGCTGCAATGAATAACCTAGTTCCTTTTTATTTTTATATTGTTGGAGGTGTACCTTAAGGATAAATTCCTAGAAGTGGGATTTTTGGAACAAAAGGTAAATGCATTTGTAGTCTTGTTAGATACTCCAAATTCCCTCTGTACCAGTTGTGTCCCCATAGCAACGTATGAGAGGGCATGTTCTCCCACATCCCACCAAGAGCTATATTTAAATTTTAGATATTTAACTTTAGTCTATGAGTTTTTCAAGAAAAAGTAATATTTTTGAATTCATAACCTCTTGGAGGAATGAATTTGTGGGGCATCAGAATTGGCCATCTCAAAATATGTCTCTTTGCCTTGATTATTTTTAAGAACAAAAGACTCTGAAAGAAACTATGATTTCCCTCTAATTGCCTACAAGAATTTAAGGACAGGCCATCACCATAGGTAACTCTGGATATTGGTAGACTGTGAGGGTCCTTGCTGAGCCCATCCTAATCTACAAAACATTTGCTTTTCCATTTCCATGTGTATTGTCTTCCTTCCCTTTGAAGCTCCAAACCACTACCCCCAACATCCTCCTTTGTCTTTAGCTGAAGATGGTATTTAAGTTGGAGGCTTTGGCGATTCTGGCTGAGTTGCTCAGTTTTTCCTGGGTTTCTCCATGAGTACATGTTATAAAGCTTTGTTTGACTTTCTCCTGTTATTCTGTCTCCTGTCAATTTACTTCTTAGGCGAGCCAGAAGGACCCAGAGTGGGTAGAGGCATTGTCTTCCTCCCTTATAAATTAAAAGCAGAATGTCACCTTTCCAATCTCAAAATTTTATGAGGAAAAACTCCAAAATCATGTAAAGCAACATCCATAACAAAATTAAGAATATAAAGTGCATGGAAAAAAAGAGGAGAACATTAGAGAAAAATGAGGTCACTAAAACACATTTTATTCTCATTAATAAGACCTCAAAACAATGGGCTTTACAAAAATGCATTAATAAGAGAATTTCTTATAATTTTGATCTATGGAGGCTAAAAATTTAAGTAAAAATTTTTCTGTAATCGGGACCACCAGGTGGCACAGTGGGTAAGTTCGTGCACTCTGCTTCGGTGGCCTGGGGTTCACAGGTTGAGATCCTGGGTGCAGACCTATACACCACTCATCAAGCCATGCTATGGCAGCATCCCACTTACAAAGTGGAGGAATATTTGCACAGATGTTAGCTCAGGGCCAATCTCCCTCACCAAAAAAAACAAACAAACAAACAAAAGCAACCCTTTCTGTAATCGTTACTTGTGACTGCCAATCGTATTCTATAATTGAAAATGAAAGATGTTTTTAAAGATTTGCTGAAGTTATGAAACATAGGTACAGTTTCTCCTAGAAAATGCTACTGAAAACTGTTTTTAAACAAATTTTGTTTTGCGCAAAACAGTTAATCAAATATTACATGTGCCACTTGAAAGTGAGAATCTTCTTAGTATCACAAATATGCAGGATCAGGACTACAAAGGCGATTTAGCAATGAGTGAATGGAGAACTTATTATTCCTGCACTATAGGTCAAAACTTTAACATTTGCCTATTAAAAATGCTAACAATAAAATTCTAATTATAATTAATTTTTAAATATAAACACTCAGATCTGTTGTCACATTCCAAAATTTATTTAACCTCAAATTTGGCAGAATATTGATTTTAGGCAATATTGACAATTAAGCACTTAGCCAAAATGGTCTTTTGGCATATCTCTAATTCTAATTATTGAATTTGAAAAAAAATTAAAGATTGGTCTACTATAGCAGTTTATATCATTTATAATCTTGATTTCTACCATTGGGGTCCTTTTGGTGGGTACTAAGGAGAGATTAAAAGGCTCGTGAGTGAAGATAGAACGCGGAGGGGTGGGGGAAAGAGAAGAGATGGGGCAGGTGGGGAGAATCAAGGGTGGAGAAGAGGCAGATAGGGGAAGGGACTAGTAGAGGCAGAGGAGAAAGAGAGATGGTGAGCAAGAAAGAGAAGATTCATCTACGTGGCAGGGAGGGGTCAATTGCTTCTTTAGTTTCCTCAGGTGTTGTAGTGGGCTCTGCCTCACCTAAGTCATCCCTCTGTCTATAGAAGACATCATACCCAAAGCATCCCAGACCGGGGACCACTTCTTTGGCTTTGAAAGGACACCCCCTACCCCCCGCCCACACAACAAACAAGCAAAATCAATTCTACCACTTCTCTTTTAGCAACGTTTGTAATAACAAACCATAACGACTGTTATGTTGTTTCGTCTTTTAAATCTGGACTCAAAGGAAACTAGAACATCAGAGCTGGAAGGAACCTCTGACAGCATCCTATCCATTCCCTTGTTCACAAGGACTTGCCCAAGGTCACGTGCTGTGAGAAGTGGACTCGAGTCTAGAACCCACACCCCGTCCTTGGATGTCCAGTCCAGTGATTCTTTGTCCAAGATGCCTGATGCCTTTCCTGCATCTTTTGACTGAAGAAAAAAAATTCCTTCTGTCAGGGAAAAAAAATTCTCAACTCAAGTGCATAATTTCTAAAAGGATACTGTAGGAACTAGAATTATAGTTTCTTTTAAAGGATAAAAAACTTCAACATTTTATTTACTGCACTTTTTAAAAAGTTCCACGGTGAATGGAGAGGATTTTAAAACATTTGTTTACCAATTTCCTACTGGTAACAGAACCTCGGCAGCAATAACTAAATCACCTTCATACTCTTCTCCGTGAAGCCATTAAGCCGAGAAACATGCTGTTTTTGGCAATACAGAAATCAAAGTGGTTGCACAGCAGAGCAGATCTGTGTTAAAGAACAACAATCCACAGGCTGCTTCAAATATCAACAAGGAACCCTGAAATTTTCTATCAATTTCTTTTCATGGCCTTGTGACATTTTCAACTTAAAACCATATTGCTTAACATCAAGGCACTTTGAGAGAGCTTCAGTTGGAAAAGGTAATTTTTGAGTGAGATTCAGCAGAAAAAGGTAATTTTTCAGAGAGGTTCACTGGAAAAAGGTAATTTTCAGAACCAATTGCTGCATTCTTTTGCCGTTATTTTGTCTCTTTTCTAAGTAGCCCTAATGTCATTCATGGGCACTCTATGTCAATACATCCGTCCTGGCTAAGTCGTTTGTGCAAAGTAAGTTTACAGAAACTGTAGCTTTAGGCTATGTTATTCCAGGGCTGTGAAGATCAAACAATGCAATTTCACTTGGAAGTTTCATCAATTTTGCATCAGTGTTGATGCTCGAGCTGGAGGCCTGCACCCAGAATCATAATTTCAGCCACAAAAATTTTGTTTTTGATGGAGAATCTAATTTCATATGATGATCATTGTTTGGTAGTGCTGTGGCTCAGTAATACAGCTCTATAAACCGCTGGTGCTGAGCCGCTATCCATGGGCAAGCAATGAAGAGGCTTAATAGCTGATCTAGACGGCATCAATTCATACTGTTTTGAGATCCTAAAGGAAAAATACCTAGTCTTAGAATGCATGTTATTATATGTTATTTCTTTAAGTGGACGAGCAAGTGTCCTAGAAAGCTGAGACCTTTCATCTGTTCATTTTTGGAGAGCTTCAATTTTTAGAAAGGAAACGATGCAATTCAACTTTAATGGTTTGAAATGAAGACTCTGAAATTATCAGGCTTCTCATACATTTCTCCTTTGATTATTTCACCATAGAGAAAATGAAAAAAACTCCTTCAATGCAAGATGTGAAAGTTGTGGGGCATAAAAAGAAACATTTTAAAGCCTCCTTTTTTCTTTGTTTTAAAGTAAAACAGCAAGCCTTAACAGGCTAATATTTTATTCTCTCCTTTAAATTATATGTATTTGATTTCAAGTGAATATTAATGGAGTTCCTTTCATTAATCTCTTTGTTTTTAATTTAGTCTTCGTGTAAGAAATTGCACCATACAGGAGTTCACATTCACTCATTATATAAATATGCAGCCAACACAGCTGGGACGCCTTCAACTCTTCATATCTGCTCGGTAACGAACACAACTGTTTTTAATTTCTAAAGGACTTTGCCCCCGCCCAGCCCACAACAGCACTGTGGGTTGAATATATTCAAATAATAATAACATTTATGTTTAAAATAAATTAAGTGAATAAAATGTGATCAGTTTGTTGCCTTTCATTTAAAATGAGACACTTTTCTCTGTCTATAGTTGTCTATAATCCAGTTATATACATATCTAAAAGGTTTTATTTTTTTACAGCGGTTTTAGGTTCATAGCAAAACTGAGAGAAATGTGGATATTTCCCAAATACTCCCTGGCCCTCCACGTGTGCAGAGCATCCTCCATTATCAACATCCCCCACCAGTGGGGTGTATTTGTTACAATCGATGAACCTACATTGATGCCTCATTTCACCCAAAGTCCATAGTTTACGTTAGGGGTCACTCTTGGTGTTGTACATGCTGTGGGTTTTGACAAACGGATAACGACAGGTACCACCACTAAGGTAGCATGCGGAGTATTTTCACTGCCCTAAAACTCCTCTGCCTTCTACATATTTATTCCTCTCTCCTCCCCAGTCCCTAATCCTTTTACTGTCGCCATAGTTTTGCCATTTCCAGAATGTCATATAGTTGGAATCATATAGCATGTTGCCTTTTCAGATTGGCTTCCTTCACTTAGTAATATGCATTTAAGTTTCTTCTGTGTCTTTTTGAGGCTTGAGAGCTCATTTCTTTTTAGTGCTGAATAATATTCCATTGTCTGGATGTACCACAGCTCATCTATCCATTCACCTACTGAAGGACATCTCAGCTGCTTTCAAATTTTGGCAATTACGAATAAAGCTGCCATAAACATGTGTGTGCAGGTTTTTATATGGACATGTTTTCTATTCCTTTGGGTAAATACCAAGGAGTGCAACTGCTGGATTGCCTGGGAAAGGTATGTTTAGTTTGGTAAAAAAAAAAAAGAAGCCAAACTGTTTCTAAATTGGTTGGAGCACTTTGCATTCTCACTAGTAACGAATGAGAGCTCCCGTTTCTCCGCATCTTCGTCAGCATTTGGTGTGTCAGTGTTCCGGAGTCTGGCCGTTCTAATAGGTGTGTAGTGCTATCTCATTGTTGTTAAAGATTTTATCCACCAGAACCTGGGTCCTCAGGTCTCTGCTTCAGGAATTCCTGTTATGCAGATATAAATCTGATATCCCAGCAGATATTCCCTGAGAATTGGATTGGGGAAGTGGGGTGGCCCTTGACAGGTGTCACATGGGAGGTGGCTAGGATTCAGAATACTGGAGGGTAAATTGTATACGAGGAAATCTGCAGGTGATAAACAGCAGGAAAATGCTAACTTCTTGAATGGTTGAAATTACACCTTACATTGGGCTGGAACTGCCAACCTTCTGGTTAACAGCTGAATACGCTAAACAATTATGCCACAGAGACACCTAGTTATGTTTTTAAAGTTGAGATTGATAACTAGTTGTATCAATAATAACTAACGAAATGTACACCACAACAATGTGTTACAGAATTCATTATCAGTCACTTAAAAAACTCCCTACTAGTCAGGATGTATGCAGTATGCTCCCCAAACGATTTACCTTTTCAATTACCTAACTTGCTGACAAAGCCTCTTTTGTCAGCCAGCACATAAATATTTTATTAAGCGGAAAATCCTGTTTTTTTTATCTTTGTTAGAAGTATAATATTCAATAATTCTAAAGCTTTCTTGGAAGTTCAGGCTGAGAGCCAGTGAAAAAGTCACATGCCGTTTGAAGTAGGTTGCATTTTACTCGCTACAAATGTGAGTGAACTTTATCAAGAATCTGCATTTCCAACCAATTAAGCATCTTTTCCCCATTAGCCCTAGTAACTACTTTAATTGGCCAGTGTTTCTGTTTGTGTGGACTCTGGATTAGCCTGTGAATAGCTGTCATGGTGGGGATGGCTCATGGCAGGGAACAACTATCTGAAACGGCTGAGGGGGAAGTAATGACAGGAATTGGCAGAAATGGGTACCAATGCTTCCGTCATCCAGCTCTTTTGGAAAGACAAGGTTAAGATGAGACATGCAATTACAACATAGAGTGAAGGACCAGAATTTTGGGAATCACTGAGACGGGTGTTTGAGTCCTAGCTCTGCCAGTCACTGACTGTGTGACCTTTACCACATTACTTACCCTCTCATGGCCTCAGTGTCACTTTTTTAAAGCAAATAGTTATGACAGTACTTACTGTAAGTGGATGTGTGAGGTTAAATGAGACAATATATTTATGTGCCCAGTCCAGAGCCGTGCAGGTGGCAAACAATGCTAGTTATCATTAAGGAGTGTGTCAAAATGTAAAAGCATAGCACAAGTGGCTTAAAATTGAAAGATAGTCTAACAGATACTCCACATAGGATGCCAATTCCATTCTACACACAATTCCATTCTATACTGGCGACAATGCTTGCTGCTCTAAACTTATTGTTCAATTAAAATAATTTTTGATGAAGATAAGATATGCTTGCTCTTGCGTCTTACCAGACATGGTCTCTGATTAGGAGCTTTGGAGGTTAAAGAAGGAAGGGCTTGCCTCACTCTCTGGCAGAAGCGATGCCACACTCTGCGAACTGAGGATGACCTGTAACGATAAAGCAGAGCTGCAGGCATCACCATCTTTACGTTCCCATGGACAGAATACATTTCAGCACATAGTAGGGATTCTGCAAATGCTCCCTGAAATAAGTGATAGGATGGGATTGTCAGATGTGTGCACCCATCTCATTAGCTTTTTCCCCCCAGAAACCATGGTAGGAGGCATCCTTGTGTGAGTCAACCTCATCACGAGAGCCTTTGAATAACTCTTCATATCCCGTGCTCATTTATGCCTCGTAACTTAACGTGCTGTCATTATTAAGACAATGAAGTGTGGTTTATTCTTCTGTTTCAAATTTTAGGTTTTAAAAATCTTTT
This sequence comes from Equus caballus, assembly GCF_041296265.1. Taxonomy (NCBI): domain Eukaryota; kingdom Metazoa; phylum Chordata; class Mammalia; order Perissodactyla; family Equidae; genus Equus; species Equus caballus. Next base: position 79,406,213 of record NC_091688.1, read on the forward strand.
TGTGCTTAGTTTTGTTGAAGCTATATCTTTAAATTCATGCTCGTTTTCAAATAGAAAATTACAGGAAAAATTTCTATTTCCTAAAGCTCCACATGACGAGAGCCTTTCAGATGTTATTCTTGGACTGTTTCACAAATCGAATTGTAGATCCCACAATATAGATGTAATGGATATAAGTGAATATAAATAAGTATAAAGTTGACATATGAAATATACGAATATGTTTATATATAAGTATAAATACATGGATGTAAATGAAGAAGATTCTTTTCCTTCTCTTTTCAGGGCTCTGCTCCCAGCCGATAGATCATTCATGTTATTAAAATCCTAAATGAAATCCTGTCAGGCTGACATCTGTCTCCCACTGTCTCCCATAATTTCTCTCAAAGACACATGACTCAGTCCACCTTTAGCAGCCCAAAAAAGCGAGGTGGTTACTGATCCTGGCCAGGTGACTCAGAGCCTAAGGGGCCTGTTTACAAAGGAAAACTGCTTCACCACACGGGCAAGAGCATGGCATATTTTTATAAAGAAATCTGAGTTTGATCCAGGCTTCATTCTTTCCACGTTCGTGAATGAGAAAAAACAGGACCTTTCCTGCAATGATATGTTAGCTAATGAGATTTTTACGATTAATCAACCATCTACACTTGAATCTCTGTATTTCTCCACCAGTGCCACATCTCTTTGTTTTGGTAGGCAGCAAACCATTTGTGTGTGTGTGTGTGTCTTTTAATTGAGATTTGGAGAATTTTTGTTTTCTTCCAAAATATACTGTGAAATATTAAACTTGGCTGCTGGCCCTGGTTATTGTTTGTTACAAGTTCAGGCTCAGAAGGGGCAGAACTGGGGATGATTCCGTTAAAACAAAGCAAAAAAAAGTCTGTCTTTCTCCTGGACTGGCACTTTGGGCTATGTGAGGTATGGGGTTTTATCAATTACACCTGAGTTAGCAGGAAGACGACGCTCTCCAACTAGAGAAGTCGCCTCCTCCTTGCTTCTGCTATTCAGCTTAGAGCCACAGGGACACCATCCATCAAAAGAACCTTTCCTGAAGAGGAGAATCTTGTTAAGGCTGGCTGTCAACTCGAGAAAACTAATCATGGTATTGAACAACAAAATGATTTTATATTGCCCTTCTCCTTCTTGTCTACTGAGCAGGCTATTAAGGAGAAAGGCCGACAGATGTTCAGCAATCAACTAAAAATAGATAACCTGCTTTAAATATCAAGCGTGCCTACTTAATTCTAGAGGAAACCGTGTATCTAGCGTGTGTGCAGAATGGAATTCATATTGGAGACCGGAGGCTGACTTGGATTTGGCAGTTGAGATGTGGACGGGTGGGCAGCTCTTTTAGCCAAAGGACTTAATGACTTCTTTGAAACAACTTTCTTTTCCATGGCCAGGTTTTGTCAAAATGTGTGTGCTACTGCTGATCTGGGTGTATATTATGTCCTATGTTAGCTCAACTTAGAGTCAGAAAGATCGATTAGTGGGTTTGAGTCTGCAAAACACACTCAAGGCATTTTATTTTCTGCCTGCTACATTCTTTTTATCTTCTCTTCAATGTAGCTTTCTTTCCCCCTTTGTACTATGGTACTAGCTGAATGCTGATGACCCAATGGGACAACAGTCAGGTTGCATTTAATGGTAATCTGGTGGCCAGAGCTGCCTGGTCATCCACTGATACTGAATCGGCCCTAGAAGCAAAGAGTTTCATTCTTGTTTATACTTGAGCAAATCCTGGAGACATTCATCCTGCAACTTTTGGTTCCCGTCCTGCCTCCTTAGTCTTCCCTAAGGACCCTGCGGCGTTCCCTCTCTCGCTTCCACAACTGTGGGGCTCTGTCTACTACACATTCATCATTTAGGATTGTCTACTGCTTCCTTAGCTGGTAATAAATGTTGGCGTGGCTTTCCCTGTCAGTGCTCACTAAGTAAATATTTGTGGATTAGTTAGATTGCTTGTCCCAGGCAGGGTGGCCTGAGGGTAAGCTTTGTCAGTAGGGTGATGGTTCGTAACTTTTGGGGAGGGAGTGGAACCACTTTAGGGAACAGATGTAAATTACAAACCTTTGTACCAAAAAATGTACACATATACAGACACAAAAACCTTTGCATATAGTTTCAGAAGGTTCCCTGACTCCCCCTGTAGGCCGTCCTGGTAACCTTAACAAACCTTGCTGTCAGAGGACCTATTCTGTGTGAGAGTCCTAGGACTCTTGGGAGCAAGGTGGAAGGCATCTGCTGGCTGCTTTCACAGCAGGCAGGAAACAGCCTGCTTAATTTACAAATGCACATTTTTTTGTAGGCCTTTGAGGTTAGGCACGTGTATCTGAACAGTTGTATCTACAAGGTTGTGAGGCAACAAGATATGGTGGAGAGAACAACAGAACTTACGCTAACTGGGTCTGAATTTGAATCCACCTCCTGCCACTTACTCCCTGTTTGACTTTAGCCAAGTGGCTTAATGTCTCTTGGCCTTAATTATCTCATCTGTCACCTAGGGATGAAGTTAACATCTATCTCAGACAGAGATGTAAAAATACTTAGTTCTGTCTCACTTTCCTCCTGGGCAAAAGGAGATCTTGAACACAGTCTGTGGTTGGAGCTCTTAGGGTCGGCAGACTTAATAGTGGCAGAAGACAGAGTGAACTGTGAAGGAGAGAAGACTGCACGGAAGCCCTGCTCGAAACTACAATGGTGCCTTGGGATGTCCTTATGTGGCTGGTAGGCTTTATTCCTGATCATATATAGGACACTCCCTGAGGGCTCCCAGAAACACACAAGGGCCAAAGTCCTTCATCAGCAGGTAGAAGGAAGGAAAGTGGGATTGTAACTAATAAGGTAGCACTGTAAAGTCCAAGAGAGCAAAGAATTGATCTCTTTGTTGAATGCTGTATCCCAAGCACCTAGAAGGGAGAGAGCCTGGTAAGCACTTGAAACTTTTGTTGAATGAGTAAGTAAATGAAGGCGTGAACAGGTGAATTTGCAGACACAGGTTGTAAAAGTTAGTTAGGTTTGAGGAAACTTGAGTTACAAATATAAACAGTATTGTCTAAAAAGTTTTTTGGTTCATGAATTGGAAAACTCAATGTAGTTAAGATGGCAGTTCTCCCCAAATTGATCTGCAGATACAATGCAACCCCAATCAAAATTCCAGTGGGTTTTTTGGTAGAAACTGACGAGCTGATTCTAAAAGGTAAATGAAAATATAAAGGACCTAGGAAAACCAAAATAATTTTTAAAAAGAACGAAGATAGAGGACTTACTCTTCCTGATTTCAAGACTTATAAAACTACACTTATCGAGATAAATTGATTTTGACAAAAAGATAGACATAAAGATCACTGGAACAGAGTGGAGAGTTCAGAAACAGACCCACATGTATATGGTAAATTGATTTTTTGACAAAGCAACTTAATGGAGGAGAAGGAAAGTCTTTCAACAAATGGTGTTGGATCAAATGGATACTCATGTGGGAAAAAAAAATGAGCATTGACCCTTACCTCACACCACACACAAGTATTACCTCAAAATCAGGCAGAGACCTAAAACTAAAACCTAAAGCTCTAAAAATTTTAGGAGAAATCATGAGAAAGTCTTTGCAAACTTTCAGAAGGCAGTTTTAAGACACAAGAAGTATGAACCACAGAAAAAAATTGATAAATTGAACTTCATCAAAACTTAAAATCGCTGCTTTTCAAAAGATACCATTAAGAAAACAAAAAAGTAAAGTCCAGAGTGGAAGGAGATATATGTATATGTAGCTATATTTCAGGCAAGTAACTTGTATCCAGAGTATATAAAGACCTCTTACAACTCAATAAGACGACAAACACTTCAATTAAAAATTAGCAAAATATTGGGGCTGACCCTGTGGCCTAGTGGTTAAATTCAGCACACTCCACTTTGGCAGCCTAGGTTTGGTTCCCTGGTGCAGACCTACACCACTTGTTGGCAGCCATGCTGTGGTGGGGACCTATATACAAAATAGAGAAATATTGGCATGGATGTTAGCTCAGGGTGAATCTTCCTCAAGCAGAAAGAGGAACGTTGGTAACAGATGTTAGCTCAGAGCAAATCTTCCTCAGCCAAAAAAAAAAAAAAAAAAGGCAAAATATTTAAACAGATGTTTTGCAGAAGATGTGAAAATGGCCAATAAGCACATGAAAAGATCTTCCACATCATTAGTTACTAAGGAAATCCAAATCAGATGAGATACCACCTCACAGTTATTAGACTGAGTAACATTAAAAAGATTGACCATACAAGTATTTATGAACTGGAGCTGTTTGTGGAAATGTGGGAAATGTTTGTGGGAGCTGTTGTGGGAAATGGTACAGATGCTTTGGAAATCCATTTGGCAGTTTCTTAGAAAGTTAAACAAAACCCTGCCATGTGACCCAGCCATTCCACTCCTAGGTATTTACCGAAAGAGAAGTGAAGGCGTATATCCACACAAAGACTAATGTACAAACACACACAACAGCTTTACCTGTAATAACCCAAACCTGAAAATCCAAATGTCCATCAGCAGTGAAATGGATCAACAAATTAAGGTACATCTATGTAATATAATACTTCTCAGTAATCAAATGGAATGAACTGTTGGTACACACAACACAGATGAATCTCAAAATCATTACGCCAAGCAAAATAAGACAGATAATAAAGAGTACAAACATAGACTTCTAAAAAATGCAATCTAATGTGTAGTTTTAGAAAACAGAGGATGGAGGTCTAAGGAGGGGTGGGTTACAAAGGGGCATGGGGGAACCTCGGAGGATGATGAAAATGTTTGTATATTGACTGTGGTGGTGTTTTCACAGGTGTATACACGTGTCAGAACTCATTAAGTTGTATACTTTAAATATATTCACTTTATTGTGCATCAATTATACTTCAATAAAGTTGAATAATATGTAAAAATTATTGTGTATTTATTTACATTTTAAAAGTAAAAGATTAGAGAGAAATGCACCCAAAGAGTTCACAGTTATTCCTGGGCAGTGGAATTACAAGTGATTTTTTTTTCTATGTACATTTATACATTTTTCTAAATTTTCTAGAATGCACATATATTAGTTTCCTGTGAGTGCTATAACAAATTCCTACAAAGTAGATGAATTAAAACAATAGAAATTTATTATCTCACAGTTCTGAAGGCCAGAAGTATGAAATTAGTATCAGTGGGCCAAAATCAAGGTGTCAGCAGGACTGTGCTCCCTGGGGGCTCATGGGCCAGACCTGTTCCTTACCTCTTCCCGATTCTGGTGGCTGCCAGCGTTCCTTGGCTTGTGGCCTCATCACTCCAACCTTCAAGACCAGCATCTTCAAATCTCTCTCTGCTAGATCTTCACATCAGATTCTCCTTTGTGTGTAGTTAAATCTCTTTCTTATAAGGTGTCCCTCTTACAAGGATGCACGTGATTTCATTTAGAGCCCACCGGGATAATCTGGGATAATCTCTTTGTGCCAAAATCCTTAACTTAATCACATCTACAAAGACCCTGCTTCCAAACAAGGTAGCATTTACAGATTCTAACGATTAGGACTTGATACCTTTGGGGGGCATTTTTCAGCTGCCACAGCACTTTTTTTCCCCATTATTTTTGTGTTTTAATTTATTTTTATTTGATTCTTTAAAAATCTTGAGTTGCATAAATAACAAATGAATATATGGTTATTATTGAAAAACCCAAAGAATATAAAATGTTACAGAGTAAAAATCAAGGTCCACTGTGAAACTGGCCAGCATTATTCTGAAATTAGAATTCCTTTACAGATGACAAGTTAGGCAAATTTGAGTTTATATGCTCTGCCTCCGAGACAACCATGAGCATAATTTATCTGTCTGTCTATCTATTTATTTATTTACTTAGTGAGGAAGATTGTCGCTGAGCTAACATCTGTGCCAATCTTCCTCTATTTTGTATGTGGGATGCCACCACAGCGTGGCCTGACGAGCAGCGTGTAAGTCTGTGCCCAGGATCTGAACTCACGAACCCCGGGCCACCAAAGCAGTGTGCAAACTTAACCACTATGCCACCAGGCTGGACCAGGCATAATTTATTTTACAATAATAATTTTACAGTAATTTAGTGTGCATTCTTCCAGATCCATCACTGTAAGTTTACATAAGAAATGTTTGCAATATGTAAAGGATATAGTAATATTTGCATACTATGTATATTTGTGCGTGTAGTTTTGGTAAATGGGAATTATACTACTCCTTTTGTTCTACAACAAATTCTTTTTCCTTAACAATGTTTTTGGAGATATTTTCACGTCTGTGCGTAAGGTTCCACTTCTTTTTTATTATTTAGGCAAAGAGTATCTTTATTTTGCCCGTCCCTTATGTTGAATTTTGATTTACATTTTCCCTTATATTAGCAGTAATGTTGTAGTGAACATCCTGTAATAGCTTTGGGTGCACGCACAATATTCCTGCAGCTTAGATTCCTGGAAGTGAATTGTTAAATCAGAGTACATACATTTTCATTTTTGACAGATACTGCCAAGTTTCTTTCCAAAAATGCTATTTCAATTTATATTTCTACAATATCATAGGAAAATACTTTTTTGCCCACACATTTGCTACTCTGGATATTATTATTATTTTCTCTCTTTTTGACAATCTGATGGGCAAAAAGTGTTATCTCATTATTGTTTTAATGATTATTTCTTGGTTGTTAATGAGATTGAGGATATTCTCATATACACGTCATTTGTTTTTCTTTCTTGTGATGACTTTTTATGTCATTCACTAATTTTTCTATCAAATTATCTTCCTTTTTCTTATTAATTTTAAAGATTTTATTTTTTTCCTTTTTCTCCCCAAAGCCCCCTGGTACCTAGTTGTATATTCTTAGTTGTGGGTCCTTCTAGTTGTGGCGTGTGGGACACCGCCTCAGCATAGCTCGATGAGTGGTGCCATGTCCACGCCCAGGACTTGAATCGATGAAACACTGGGCTGCCTGCAGTGGAGCATGCAAACTTAACCACTCGGCCATGGGGCCGGCCCCTCTTATTAATTTTAGAAGCTATTTATATGTTATAGATTGTAACCCTTTTACTATTATTTATGATGCAAGAATTATCTCCCAGTTTGTCATTTGTCTTATAACTTGGCTTATGATTACTTAGAAGTTTTTAATTTTTATGTAGTTCATCTATCTTCTTCTTCTTTTTTTGGTGAGGAAGACTGGCCCTGAGATAATATCTGTGCCAGTCTTCCTCTATTTTGTATGTGGGATGCCACCACAGCATGGCTTGATAAGTGGTGTGTAGGTCCATGTCCGGCATCCCAACCTGTGGACCCCCGTCCACTGAAGCAGAGCTTGTGAACTTAACCACTATCCCACCAGTCTGGCCCGTCTACCTTTTCCTTTATGGCTTACGGCCTCCTTGTCTTGCTAAGGAAGGCCAACCCACCCTTACAAACCCATAGTTTCATAAGATTACGTAAGATTACAAAACTATTCTCTGTATTTTTATCTCCCTATGAGTGAAATGAGGTAAATAATAGCACCTACTTCCTGGGATTCTTGTAAGGATTAAATGAGCTAATAGATGTTGAGGGCTTTAAATAATATTTGACACATAAAAAGCAATATCTAAGTGTTAGCTAGAAATATACATTGGTGATCTTACCTCCTGAATCTAAGACATGGGAAAAATAAGTGCAACTGTTATGTTTTGAACACTCACAATTTCTGACATCGATGCAAGTGCTTGTATTCAGTATCTTATATGGTAGATATTACCACTGAGGCTCAGAGAAGTTAAGTGTCTCATCTACAGTCACACAGTAGAAAGTGATTAAGCCAGGGCAGCCCATGTTCTTTCACCTTGCCCTTGAAGTGGCCTCAGTATAGACTTATATTTGGAAGGCGCTCTCTGAATGTCACCCCCCTGTTGGAAGATGCTACTGTAAGGGTTGTGGCTTTGAAAGATCATGAAGCCTGAAGATTACTGCTAGATTTCTATAAATGTAACTAAATGAAAAAAAAAAAAATAAGTGCAGGACCTGGTTTGAACATAATGGTCTGTATCTGCTATCTGTATTATTCTGTGACCTGCCTGCCCCTGTTAAAAAAGAAATGAGACAGCCCATATTAGCTCCTGTGGATCACTACTTCCTATTATTGTTTTAACATTTTGTTAAAGATCAGTGACAAGCTAATAAATGTCAAACTAAACAAAATTTCCTTTCTACTACCTTAAATATGTTTGTTTCGATGGTCTGTATATGCTTTTTTTTCTGGGGAATGCGAGGAACTAATTATCTCTGCTTTATCATCATTGTAAATACTGAAGCTGTGTTGTATTAAGCTTACTATAAGAGTCAGTACAGCATTACGATTAAGATCTCAGACTCAGGAGCCAAACCAGAAGGCTGAAATCCCAGCTCTACCATTTAATTAGTTGTGTGATGTTGGTCAGTATATTCAACCTCCCTTATTGGTAAACTGAGGACCAATAGCTGCTTTTCTACCCATTTCTGTTACCTACTGGCTCTTTCCTCATTCCATTAGCAACTGGAGTATTTGCATGCACAGTAGAAAGAAAGAGACATATCACAGTAGAAAGAGAGAAAAAGGAGTCAAAACAGAACTTTCGTGTTTCAAAATAAGTTTATAGCAAATAGTAGATATATTATTGAAAAAAAGCCTTTTAGTTAAGATAGCCTGCTCATTTAGTTTATTTTCAAAAGTCTAAGCCCTAAGGGCTTCAGGGCATAAGCATATTTCCCCCTATAAAAAAATATGTGGAGAAGAATAGGAAAGAGCCGAGGCTGTTGCACTCCCGGACTTGATGGAGTCCACAGGTTTGCTTATGCGGAAGGAGAGAAATGAAAAAGAGAAAGAGGGCAGCCTGGTTCCATGGTTCTGAGAGAAGGGGCCCTGTGTCCTGTGCACCAACCACTTCTACCCCAGGTTAAGTTCTTGGGTGAGACAGAATCTCTGGAAAGTTTTGAGTTACTGAAAACAGATGGCCCTATGCTTTGCTTAGGAAGAAGCATCTTGTTCTCGCTGACATCCAGCATGGTGTGTGGCAGGAGTAGGGTGTCTGCACACAGGCCTGGCTTCTGGAGTGAGTGACCTGTGCAGTCACGTAGGGCCTTGCGCTTGGTTTAATGCTCTCCTGTTGCATCTTGAAATTCTTAATAATTTTTGAATAAGGGGCCCAGCATTTTTATTTTGCACTGGGCCCCACAATTATGTAGCTGTCTACATAAAGGGACTTGAGACAATTCTGAGTCCCCTGAATAAATGGGAGCAGTATAAAGATATCCCTCACTCACCAAGAGGGGAGAGAAGTGGTTGGGAGACTGCTGACACTTGAAGAAGCTGTATGGACTGATGGCCAAAGACCACATGGGATGGCAGACATGTCGGCGGATGCCAGCATATATCCTAGATGGTAATGAGGACCAGATCCTCTCAGCTGATGCTCTGTAATCCCACAAGTATCCTGTAACTCTCATCTCCCAAGAAAATACAGGGGGAGACCTGGAATAGCCTGAGATTTTGTTTCCCACACCCTACCAAACGGGGGCTTAAAATAAATTTGATCAAAATAATAAAAATATGATATTTCTTGCATGCATGACTGTATGGACTGAAGATTTTACCTACTACTCCATAAATAAAAATGAATTGGTCTATTTATTTGTGCATGCATTGCTATCCATGTAAGTCCTATGCAACTTGCATGTGGGTGGTTTTATTTAAATTTAAAGCTGATGATTTTGCTGCTTCTATTTACTATAGCAGAGTTTCTCCTGTTGGCAGTCAGTTTAGATACTGAATTATTTTTCAAATGACTTTGAGTAATTCTCAGATGACCTAAACTAATTTCTTGGCCTTGTAAATCTCAGACTCTTAATTTTCAACCTTCCCTTGTTAGGGTATGTCCTAGAAAGCCAACGTGTGTTTGTTAAACTCTGAATTATATAAGAGAGGCAACCATCTGGAACGGGAAAAGTGAGGAGTTTCAGAAGAGCCCTTCACGTTGTGAAGCATTGTTCACTGCTCTCCAGTTTGCCTTGTGTTATAGGGGACCAGGGCACCCACCCCGGGTCTCCTCCAGCATGAGCCACTCAAGATGGCGCTATAAGCAAATGAGATGTGTGACTTCAAAGGAACACCAAGTCTGAGGAAAATCAAACCATATGTGATATGACATAAGGTTTCCCCCTTGAAAGCAAAATATTTTGACATCTTGAACTGAGATTTAAGTCACTGTAAAAAAAATTGTTGAAATAGGGCTTGCTTTGTTAGAGATTATGTTTCCAAGTGTGGGGAGCCAACAGTGTGCCTTTACACAATGTACTAAGAAACCGTCTTTTTCTCTGTCCTTGCAAATGTCCCATCCATCTTTGATAGTGTCTGTGTGCCTTATAGCATGCGACAACAGTGTGAGCACAAAATCTAAAGAGCAAGTGTCAAGTAGGCATCAGCAAAGCAAGGTATAAACAGAGAAAATAAGATTGGACAGGGCTTGGGAGGGTGGGGAAAAGAAATGATATAGTTTCTAGTTTACCAGATAAGGCTTATCTGAAAAAGTGTTGCAGCCCAGTTTTAAAATGATAAACACATAGGGCTGAAAGGGCCCCTGAGAAGTCATCTGATCCATCCCCAACCTCCAGGGAGATTTTATCTAAACCATTTTTACTGAGAGGTGTCTGTCGTATTCTTAAAATTCTGTGGGGAAGTGGATTTGACAGCCTCTCTAGTATCATATTACAATGCTTTATAACCATGTGTCAGGAAGCCCCTCTTTATACATATCCATCCTTTCTTTCTCTAGTTAAAGTCCACTGTTTCCTGTTCTATCCTCAGTAAAGAAATGTTCATACATCTGGATTCAGCTTCTGAATAATAATCCTTCCTATACTTAAAAAGACATTGAGTGACCCATTTCTTTCTCTTCTTGAGACTAAGTAATTCCAGGGGCTTTATCCTTTTTGCATTCACCCACTTCTCATATCCCTCTGAAGTCTTTGATGTCTCAAGCTTGGCTTCTTTACTTGGCAGAAGATGTGACTTGTGGGGGTTTGCAACACCAGAATCACTTTCCTAGTTCTACTTCACGTGGTTGATTCAAGACTTGTCCACATAAACACTGTACCATGGAGTGGAGTATGTCATTGGATGCTGTGGAGACATAACCGGGCATTTTCTACACCATCCCCAGTCTCCTACTAAATTCGAGGGTCATTGGCAAGTGAAGGCAGGCCAGGAAGGTGAGACATGCCGGGAGGATGTGGGATGGCTTCAGCTCATAGGGTGGGAATGGAAGTTTGACTTCTCAAAGTCACATCTTTGAGAGCCTGTATGCCCCTGAGAGATGGTAATTTGCAAGGCCTGCAGCCATTTTGGGCTCCTTGCCAACCATTCAGAGACCAGGAATCCAGACCTAATTCTTCTTTTACCCCAAAAGGCTAGATGGCTCTGCTCTGGGACAATCTGGGTATTTCCCCCACGGGCAGGCAGGCAGTTGAGTCCTGTCCCTGACCTTCTTTCCCGCCATACAAAATCAACGCCAAGAATCCCTGTCTGTCAAAAGTCCTGCCCTGTGAAAATTTGTCTTGTTCCCTGAGTTCTCCCTTCAGAATTGGGTAATGACAATTCATTGAAATAGGGAAATGGGCATTGCTGCCAGCTACAATATAGAAATATCTATTTTGCGGAGATTACACCAAATTTCAATGACTTAAGGCTTAACTGCATTAGGAGCAGATCTCTTTTAAAACAGTTGAAAAATTACAGAATCATTTCTATTATCAGGTAAATAAAAACATTATGTGATCATATTTTATAAAATGTAGAGGGTAACACAGATGTTATTGCTTGTCGCCGTCATTAAAAGCCTGCCTGAAAAATGGTTTCCTATGGACAGCTCTTCATTTGAAGTGTATATTCTATTAACATCTCTGTTTATAATTATCCTGCAGTTTTATTTAGACTCGGATGGATAGAAGCAAAACATGGCAGCTTTCTCACAGATCCTAGCAGCTGATGGGCAGAGGTTAATTTGTCTGTACATGGACACATTAGCTTGTCACATCTGTTATTAATTGCAAACAGATATATTAGTCTAATTAAACGTTGCAAGGAACTGACCTAAATTGTTCACTGCCTGTTGCTATATCGACTCCACGATGAGCACACTTCAGGCTGCATGTTTATCCTTGCTATCCTGATATGAAGTAGCAGTCTTAACTCTACAGCTAGTAACGGTTCTTGCGGTCATCACTGCTGGTATGTTAACTATGCTTGAAATGGAAAAATAAAACTCATGTGACACAATCATGTGAATTTGTTGCTGAACTACAGCCATTTCTACCCCATCGCCTTGACCAAGAGCATTTTCAAATGCTTATTTTCCGTGGCAGCTGTCTAAGTGGGTTGCAGCCGTTCTAATTTTGGAGCTCGTTATTAGGACAAACAGTTACGGTACATCAATAGCCCATCAGAATTAATTAAACGGGGAACAGCAACCGAATGTTCATCAGCTCATTCGCAAGCAGTAGGGCAGAGGGTACCTCCCTACTCAGATTTGAGGCTGGTTTGTTTTGTGACTTGCACTTGGGACATATTTAGTGATGATTAGATAGAAAATGTTCACATGAGGTAAGTATATAATAGCAGAAGACCAGCAACTGGGTGCATTTTGGAATTAATGACTAGATGATATGCATTTCTTTCCTTAATTTTTATCACCATTAGGTTCTGTATCACAATGGTATTGTCAGACCTTCACTTCCTGGCATTAGAATGTGTCTCCACTAACAAGAAACCCCTCTTTGTGCTTAGAGTGGTGTCTAGCACCTGGATATACATGAAGTATTGACTGTATGAAAAAATTGAGGAAACTAGTTTTGTCTTATGTGAGACAGAAACAATCTATTTAAATACAAATCTTTTAGTGAGAATGTGAAGGACTTTTTCAAGAGACTAAAGCAACATTTTCTTAAAAGGGAAAGAAAACTCCAGTTTTTTAAAGAAAAAGATTTGGTAAAGTCAAATTTTAAAACAGCATAAGTAGATTTCCATCAATCCTTCTACACGTTGGCATATAAAGCTTTGAACTGGTACTCCAGAATCTTTGAAGGAGAGGGTGTGCTGTACCACTCTGCCAAACCTTGCTGCCCTGTGGAAAGCAGCCTTCCTGGGCCTGACAGAGTCCCAGGGAAGAACACGCTTGGCAGCCTTTGCTGCGAGGACTGGAGAGCTTGACAGGCAAAGAGTGATTGAATTCTGTCTCCTTTCTCCTTCTTTTCTTTGTTATTTAGTACAACAGCTTGGGCACTTGGAAATAAATGTACCTTGTATGCTTCTCCTAACAGATTGAACAGTAGATCTGCTGAAAGATTGATGTAGTTGGCCCCTTTTACTGGAGACTCTCAGAGGCTGCCATGTTGCTTTGGGAACCATTCCGCTGGCTTCTGGACTTTCCTGGCCCCTTGGCAGAGTTAGGTCTCCCCTGCCCTACTCGAAGTTTACTGGCATCACTCTTCATGATTAAGGCAATGGGCTTTCATTTCCATCTTGATAGAGGGATGTGATCTAGGAGTGGGAATTCAGGAATGGAATCCAACAGCTCTTTAAGAGGATCTGTTTTGTTTCCCTTCTTCCTCACCTACAACTCTGGAATCAGAAAGATCTTTTTAATGAATATGTGTATGGACTCATCTTTCATGGTGGAAAAACTCACTCATTTTTCATTCAACAATCACTAGGACCAGCAGCACAGAGATGAGTTAGAAATGGTTCTTGCTGTTGAGGAGCTCATAGTCTTTAGAGAAGCTGAAAAAGATATACTGACTAATGAATAATAAGAGGAAAGAATATATAAAATACAAAGGAGGTTTTTCATTAGTTCCCTCTGGGGCAGGAGAAGTCTGTCAGGAAGACCTCACACAGAAGACAATACGTGGGTGGAGTATTGAAGAGACCTATTAGCTTTCAATCAGGAATACTTGAAGAGTCAAGGGATATTAGCATCAAAGTGCATTTATTAATTCAATCATCCAATTAGTATTCTGATGCCAATTGTATGCTTTCTTGGCACTCTTCTAGCAATGGGGCAATAACCGTGAAGAGAAAGACAAAATCTCTTCCTTGTGGACCTTAAAATTGAGTTGAAGCAGACAGACAGTTATCAAGTAAATACCTGAAGTGTCAGACAAGGATAAATGCTATGAAGAAGAATAAAAAGAGGAGTTAGAGAACAAAAAATGGTGATGATCATGGTGGCAAGTTGTGCTATTTTATGTGAGGAAATCAAGGAAAGCCTGACCAGGATGAGGCGCTGTTGAGCAGACAGCTGAAGGAGCACTGTGGTGAGCCGTGTGGATGTCTATGGGAAGAACATTCCTGGTAGAAGTCAAAACTGTGTCCTGTTTACCAACGTTAGCAAGAATTAAAGAGCTTTGTTTTACTGAGAGAGAAAGAGAGGGAGAGAGTGTGTGGGTGTTTAACAACTTTATGAGGTAGACACGTTAATATCCCCACTTTACAGGTGAGGAAAATATCTTGCCAAGTCCTAAAGGAGCACTCCCCAGGGTGACAGGGAGACTGGTATCTTCTGCAGGTCCCTGTCATCATTTGGGGCTCAACATATTTTTTTCACAATTGATACAAATTTGGTGATTCTGTGAGTCCTGAGTGTCTGGACTACACCTGGATTTTCCCCTAAAGCAATGGTTTCCAAGCCTGATTGATGATCACATTTGTTCCCTATTTTTAAAATCACACATTTAAAAAATACAGATACCAAGAACCCATCTCTGAAGATTCTGATTCAGTAGGCCTGAGGAGGGACCTGAAGTTCCCTTGAGCTCCCCCAACTGGAATCAGCTCCCCCAGATAGCATCTTTTTCAGCTCTCCCATATTTGAAAAACACGTTGGTGCTTTTCACACTTGAACGTGCATACAACCTGCCTGGGGCTCTTGTTAAAATGCAGATTCTGATTCAGTAGGTTTTAGGCTGGAGATGATTGTTTCTAACAAGCCAAACCTGCTGGTTCTTGGACCTCACTCTGAGTAGCAAGGTTCTATGCAGCATTATCAAGAGTGGAACTGAAACAGCTCAATGGGATAAGGGGAATGAGGAACAGTCCAAACCCCAGTATGGAAGAGGGCAAATTCACCCCACATCTACTGTCTATCAAGCATCTACAGATGTTCCTCGAAGCCCAGGCTGCTGTCCCCTGAAAGCTGCAGGATGATGCGGCTCTGGATGCAACATGAATAGCAGTGTGGAGAAAGGGAAAGCGTGTGAAGCTCTAACCTGGTGGGACAGGTTGGGGGCCATGACACAGGCATTCCTTGAACATGCCCCTTCTTCCCCTCTGCCCAACCAATGTATTTCTCTGTTATGAGTTGAGGAAAATCCCACCTCATCCATGAAGCCTTCCTGCCTGCGTCCTACCCGGACCCGTCCTCTGAACCACTGACCCTCAGCGCCTCTCATCAGGATCACCTTCTCCTTGATTGTTACCTACTTTGTGTGAGTCATTTTAGTCTCTCCAATGAGATTATAAACTCTGCAAGGCTGCAGCACCCACAGGAAGCTGAATTCATGGTAAGAATCATAGAATCTCGACACTAAACGAGAGCTCATGAAATTCAATTTCCCTCTTAGGCTGTGCTTACTTCTACAATCCTCCCTAAAGATAATTATGCGGCCCCTGCCTGAATGCTGCCAACTGTGGAAAGCCTGCTTCTTCATGAATTGCTCAATTGAAAAAAAATCACAGAATTGAAAACTGGCCATTTCAGTCTTATCACTTGATGGCCAAGCAGATGAAAATATGATAAATAATATTTTCAAGTGCTTAATGTATGCTAGGACTTGTTCTAAATTTTGCTTGTAGTTTATTTCATTTGGTCTTCACAACAATCCTATGAGTCGGATGCTAGCATTATCCTCCTTAAGGGTAGAGAGGAGTCATGTAAATTGTCCAAGGTCATACAGCTAGAAAGTGGAGGAGACAGATTCAAAGCAGACAGACTGATGGTAGAGAATATACTGTCTGAATATAGCATATACTCATCCTGGAAAATCAATCTGTTACATCCATTGTTTGCATGGGCCAAGTCAAGACCTCCCAAAAGGAAATCGTGTCCCAGGGAAATCCCTTCTTTACCAAAAAGGGCTCTGATGCTCTTCAGCTGTGCCTCATGTGTTGGACCAACAGACTACTCCCTGAATGTTGGTGGTGTGATCTGACATGGTTCTGGAATCCCTGTGACACATATAACAGTTCTAGTGTTTGTAGTCAAGAGTGGTGGAGGGTGAAGAAATCCTTCATCCGATACCTCGGTTTCCAAAAAGCCCAAGTTGAGTTGGTCCTACACAATAGGGATGTGCTTCAAGTTGGCTACTACCCAGTTCAGAACCTGATGGCTTCCTATCAAACTTAGAATCAAATCCCAGCTCCTTAAGGTGGCCTACTCCGCCCTGTGTGAACCAGCCAAGGCTGTAGGTTCATTGGCTCAGACTCTCCCCTAAGATTTGTGTGACTCAGGCAAGAGGTAAAAGTTGAGGACCACGTGTCATATATCCAAATATTAAAAATGATAAATCAAGATAGTAAATTGTTCCATAAAATACATTTTATTCTCTCATTTTGACAAACATACTTTTCTAATGACAAAAGCAAAAAAAATGTGTGTGAATCTATGGTTTACGGATTTATATAACAAAGTCTATAAAATATCAGACATCTGAACTTAATTATCATTGAATATATCTATGTGTTTAATAAAGATAAAATTAAAAGACAAATTTTTTTATGTTTTCAAAAGTTAGTTTTCTTCTAAAATAGTCAAATGATCTGTTAGGATTAAAAGGCAAATACAAAGTACAATTATTGACTATCCAAAATTTTAAATGAAATTAATAAAGCTAAAATTTTATTTGTTTTTGAAAATTTAATTAAATATTTAATACTTTTATAACGTAAAATATGCACAATTCTAGAGTTTAACGTTTAGTTTGTCTCAGTATCGGGCTTCACATCTGTCACATCTGGACCTACATAGATACAAACGTAGGAAGAATATGTATTGTTTAATTTTGCAAAATGTTCCTCAGTTTTCATATGTAACTTGCAAATACAACCCTAATTTGTGCACACTGCGAGAGCCAGGAAATGGAATGAGAAAAGAAGCAAGAAAATGGATGCTTGGTGCTACTAAGAAACAACCTTCATTATGCAAGAATCAATTGTATTCATGTGTTCTGAGAAAAAGGATTTGACAAGTTAATTAATTTGTCTTTTTTATAAGCCAAAGCGCTTCCACAGCTCAAACCCTCACTCACTGCATTCTGAAG
The DNA here is from genome assembly GCF_041296265.1 of Equus caballus. Taxonomy (NCBI): domain Eukaryota; kingdom Metazoa; phylum Chordata; class Mammalia; order Perissodactyla; family Equidae; genus Equus; species Equus caballus. The sequence continues at coordinate 79,423,569 of NC_091688.1, forward strand.
CTGCGTGTCAGCTCAGCAAACCTCAAACCTTTGCAGTCAGACACAGTTGCCTTTTGTTTTGAAGACACAGGGCAAGTGATATGGAGAAAGAATCCTCTGGAACCTGAAAAGAGAGAGTCACCAAGGCAGCTGTGTAAAATTACAGGTTGTGCTGTAACCAGCACAGATCGCAGGTTCTATGTGACGCAGACATCTGTGTTTGTCATTTGTGTGTGTGTCTGTTGGTGATGTGCAAAGCTTTCTGAAGCAGAGGCTGAGGGCAGGGGCCCCTCTTGCCTGCTGTAAGATGGATACTGCACTGGCCTTGCTGATTTTCAACTACCCCCAGCAATATCCTGCCTCTGGGCTTTTGTCTTTTGTTGTGAAATCTCTGCCCCAAGAACTTTGCATTGCTCGCTTCTTCACTCCATTCAGGTCTATGTTCAAAAGTCACTCCTTCAAGAGGCCCTCCAGCCACTCTATCTGAAACAGCACGTCTGCCCTACCATTATCACCTTCCTGCATTGCATTTCTTTGTAGCTCTTATTAATAACTGAGATCACATCATATATCTGTCTCCCTCACCAGAGTGTAAGTTATCTGAAGAGAGGAGCCCTGTCTCTCTTGTTCACGGATATGTCCCCAGTGCCTAGAGTAGTGCCTGTCACATCTTGGATGCTGATGTGACATAATATTTTTATGAGTGAATGAATGAAGGAAGGAAGGAATTTGGAATAACAGCTTCTTATCACAAAAAAGGAATGATTACTTTCTACCGTGAAGGTTTTGGGTAGGGACTGTCCTTTGCCCTCTGGGATTACCTGAGTTCCTAGGCAATAGCTGGGACCAGGAACACTTCTTTCCCCCTGCAGGATACCTGGAAGCTTTGACTTTCCCCTTTGGTCCAGTGAAGAACAAAGCAGGTGCGACACTGAACAAATTAGCAATACTTCTCTCATCCCTACCTGGGAAGCTGTGGAGCTGCCTTTCAATCATAGCAGTGCTTTCTCTGTGGCGAAAAAGAGCAGGGACACACTATTAATGAAGAGCAAGATGATCTGCCTTAAACTAATACCAATTAACACTTTCCAAGAGACAGGACTGGTGGTCAAGAGGTGATTTTACATTCTAGGGAATAGATACATGAGGGTTTCATTTTCTATCTCTGGAAGAGAGTCCAACTACATATGGAAGACCTCGGCAGAAGGGTCTTTGCTCAGGAATCCAAGCAATATGTTTCTGATCACTTCATTGAAAGAAAATACATACAGAAAATGTAAAAAGGAAGAATAAGCTAGAACACCGCCTTTGAGAAGAAGTGAAAGAATGAGATGTTATTGAAATATTTACAAAAATGAGAATTAAAGTCTCTCAAATATTTATCAGCCAAATATAAATATATCTGACTTCCATATTGTAGCAACTGTCCCCAAATTACCCCACTCCTTTCTAGTCAACATTTCTAGATCTTTGTATTACTTGGGATGCCTGGGGACATTGTCTGGGAGGTGGGCAGAGGTAGCTAGACTCCCAAGCTTCCCTGCTGGGTGGCCACTTGGCTGCCAAGTGTCTGTAGACAATTTCCATGTTTTTTTCTGGTTCTATTCTTTACATTGCGATTTTTCAGGCTGAGTATGGATGGAAAGATACTGTGTAAAACTCAACTGGGTGAAGCTTTCTAGGAATTTGTTTCCAATTGATTGCCTCAGTACATGTTAATAGAGACAAATGATCAAAGAAGCATGACCAGAATGATAATTGAACAGTCAGAAGTGAACGCATTAAACTGCAAGGTTTCAGGGGTGCCTCGTATGTTCTCAGCACTGTGTTAGGCACTGTGGGCGCATGTAGGGCACTTGTGATGTTTTGTGGCTATGTAGCATCCATTTCTTCTTCCTAACAGCCCTTGGATTTCTCAAAAGTTAAATATATTTGTTAAATGCAATTTTAATTAATGTCCCAATTTTTTAAGTTGGATAACATGACTTGAAAGAAGACATGAGAGAATTCCACTTCTGGGAAAATGTAGTAGACATACTTCTCCCTGTTCCCTCCAATACGTACAACTAAAAATCCTGGACACTATGAATAGAATAAACATAAGAAGAATCTGAAAGGTGGAGAGAAGAAGGTAGACCACCTAGGGACCTTAGGACCCAAAGAATAAGTGGTGAGTTTCCTGGGTTTTCTTTTGTCTCATATATCCCAGACTTGCAACTGAAGAAGCCAGCAACCCAGAAATCCTAATAGACTCAGACAAAAAAAGCCTAACAAAGCCTATTCTCTTTAGCCAAAGGACCAGGAAAGGAGGAGACTAGCAAGAGAAAAATATGTTTAGATAATAACTGCTATAATAGTCGGGGTTCTCCAGAGAAACAGACTCAATAAGGTAGATAGACAGATACATAGATAGATAGATAGATAGTATTAGGAGAAGCAACTAAAAAAGAAGGTATAAATAAATAAGATCCAGAGTCTTATAGTATAACAGCCAAAAGATGGTGAAAAGTTCTCTAAAGAGAAAAGAAATAACTAAAGAAGGAATTTTAGAATGTCAGGAAGGAAGTACAAAAGTACTTTTACTACAAAAAGTAAAAGTATAGGCAAATATGTTACATTTTCCTTTTTTTTGAGTTTACTAAATTATGCCTATTAAAGAAAAGATTATAATACTCTGAGAAATGGTTCTAAATGTATGAGGAGGACATACTTGAAACAATTATATCATAAATGAGTGAGGATGAATGCACATAAAAGGAGGTAGGTTTCTACATTTCACCTGAACTGGTAAAATGTAGACGCCAGTAGACTGTGATAAGTTGTGTATATATAATGCAGTACTTACAGCAACCACTAAAAAAAGCTGTACAAAGACAGACACTCAAAAACACTATTAATAAATAAAAATTGAATACTAAAAATGTTCTGGTATCATACAGGAAGGCAGGAAAAAGGAAATAGAAATAAAAAACAAAGAACAAACCAAACAAAAAATGAATGGCAGACTTAAGTCCTAACATATCAACAATTACATGAAATGTAAATGGTGTAAATGAACCAATTAAAAGACAAAGGGTGGCAAAGTGGATTAAAAAACTTTACCTAAATATATGCCACCTACAACAAGTTCACTTCAACTGTAATAACATAGGTAGGTTAAAAGTGAAGATTGGAAATAGGTACAGCATGCAATATTATTAAAATGAAAATAGGTGTGGCTATATTAATATTAGACAAAACAGACTTCAGAGCAGAGAAAATTACCAAAGTCAGAGAGGGATATTACATAATGATAAAAGGCTTAATATATCAATAAGATGTAGAATCCTATATATGTATGCACCAAAAAAGCTGCAAAATATGTGAAGTAAAATGGATCTGAACTGTAAGAAGAATCAGACAAATTAAAAATTGTCACTGGAGACTTCAACACCCCTCTTCTGTCAATAGACAGAACAACTAGAGAGAAAATCAGCAGTGATATAAAAGAAATCAACACTATCAAACAATAGGATCTAATCAATATTTATAGAACATTCCATTCCAAAACAGAAGGATACACATTCTGTTTAAGTGCTCACAGAACATATACCAAGGGAGACCATATTCTTTGTCATAAAAAAGAAACCTGAACAATTTTAAAAGAATTGAAATCATACAGAGTGTTCTATAACTACAATGGAATCAAACTAGAAATCAATAACAGAATAACAACAAGAAAATCTCCAAATTCTTGAAAAGTATACGACATACTTCTAAATAATCCATGGGCCAACAGGAAGTTGAAAAAGAAATAAAAAATACGTTGGACTAATGAAATGAAAATACAACATATAGAACTTTGTGGGACACGACTAAACTACTGCTGAAAGGAAACTTTATAGCACTAAATGCTTATATTAGAAAAGAAGGAAAGTAGGAAATCAAGAATCTAAGCTTTCACCTTAAGAAACTAGGAAAAGAAGAGCAAAATAAATGGAAAATGAGCAGAAGGAAGGACATAGTAAAGATGAAAATTAGAGCAAAAATCAGGGAATTTGAAAACAGAAAAACAATAGGAAAAAACAGTGAAAAAAGATTTGTTCTTTGAAAAAATCAATAAAATTGCAAAATGACTGGCAAGACTAAGACTGACACAGAAAAAGGGAGAGAAGATACAAATTACCGATATCAAGAATGAAACGGGACATCTATGATAAATTCTACAGGCATCAAGAGGATGATAAGGGGATACTATGAATAACTACCCACAACCTAGATGAACTAGGCCCATGTCTTAAAAAACAAACCACGACAACTCAGTACGAAATAGACCATTTGAATGGTACTATAACTATTAAAGAAATTGAATTCACAATTTTAAAACTCCCAAAAAAGAAATCTCCAGTCCCAGATAGTTTCACTGGAGACTTCTACCAAATGTTTAAAGAAATAATACAATTCTACACAATCTCTTCCAAAAAACAGAAGAGGAGGGAACACTTTCTAATTCATTTTATGAAGCTAGTATTACGCTCATGCCAAAAACAGAGACAGTACAAAAAAAGGAATACCACACGACAATGTCTCTTATGAATATAGACATAAAAATCTTGAACAAAATTTAGCAGGATTCAGCAATATATAAAATGAAGTATATACCATGACCAAGTGGAGTTTATTCCAGAGACACAAGACTGGTTCAATACTTGGAAATCAACCAGCGTAATCCACCATATTAATAGGCTAAAGAAGAAAACTCACATGCTCATACCAACTGATGCAAAAAACCATTTGACTAAATCTAACACCCATTTATAAAAAAATTCTTAGAAAAATAGGAATAAAGGGGAACTTTCTTAGCTTGACCAAGAGCATCTACCAAAAAATCCTACAGCTAACGTTATACTTAATAGTGAAAGACTAAATGCTTTCCCTTTAAAACTGGTGACAAGAGAAGGACGTCCACTCTCACCAATAGTACTAGAAGTTCTAGCCAGGACAGTAAGGCAAGATAAGGAAATAAAAGACACATATCAGAGGGGAAGAAATAAAACTGTCCCAATTTGCAGTTGACGTGATTGTTTTCATAGAAAATCCCAAGGAATCTAAAAAAAACCTGTAGAACCAAAAAGTGAATTCAGCAAATTCACTATACAGAATAAACACACACGAGTCAACTATATTTCAATACTCTAGCAACTAACACATGGACACTGAAATTTAAAATATAGTATCATTTAGAGTCATCCCCCAAATTAAATAGTTATAAATCTAACATAGAATGTATAGAACTTGTGTAATGAAAAATGATGAAAGACATCAAAGAAGATCCAAATATGTGGAGAGACAAATATTCATAGACTGGAAAATCCAACATGGTAAAGATGTCAGATCCTCCCAAACTGACAACTAGGCTTAATGCAGTATTTTTTTCTAGATATAGGCAATATTATTCTAAACTATATGTAGAAAGGGAAAGAAATTAGAATAAGTTAAATGATTTTGAAAATGAAAAGTAGGAGAAACCAGTTTCTGTGATTTCAGGAAAACATATAACTACAGTAATCAAGACTAAGTGGTATTGGCAGAGAGCTAGACACAGAGACTGACGGACATAGAATAGAGAAACCAGAAATATCTGCACACTAATTTGCCTAACTGCTTTTTGACAGAGGTGCACAAGCAATTCGATGGAAGAAAATAGCTTTTTCAACAATGGTGCAGGAGCAATTGGATATCCACAGAAAAAACAGTGAACCTCAACCTAAGTCTCACACCTTATATGAAAACTAACTCAAAGTGGATCACAGCATTAAATGTAAAATGCAAAAATATAAAACTTTTAAGAAAGAAATCAAGGCTGGCCCAGTAGCATAGTTGGTAAGTTCATGCTCTCTGCTTCGGCAACCCAACATTTCCTGGTTCAGATCCTGGGTGTAAACTACACACCACTCATCAAGCCATGCTGTGGCAGCATCCTACACACGAAAAACAGACGGAGATTGGCACAGATGTTGGTGCAGGGGCAATCTGCCTCAAGCGAAAAAAAAAAAAAAGGAAAAGAAAAGAAAAGAAATAAATCAGAGAAAATCTTCAGGATCTAAGACTAGGCAAAGAATTCGTATATTTTATACCAAAAGCACAACCCATAAAAGAAACAATTCATAAACTTTACTTCAGCAAAATCAAAAACTTTTGCTCTGCTAGCAAACCTTTTAAGAGGATGAGAAAATAAGCTTTGCACTGGGATAAAATGTTTGCAAACCACATATCTGACAAAAAACAGTATCCCGAATAAATCAAGACCTCTCAAGACTTAACATAAAAAAAAATCCAATTATAAAATGGGCAAAAGGCATGCACAGACATTTCACTGAAGAGGATATACAGATGGCAAATAAGCACATGAAAAGATGTTCAACCTCATTAGCCACTTGGGAAATGCAAATTAAAACTATAACGAGATATGACTACACACCTATCCAAAAGGTTACAATAACAAATAGTGACAACACCAAATACTGGTGAGAATGGGAGAAACTGGATCACTCATACATTGCTGGTGGGCATGTAAAATGGTACAGCCATTCTGGAAAGCAGTTTGATCATTTCTTATAAAACTGAATATGTAACCAGCATACGACCTCCGTTTAACAATTAAACTCTTGGTCATTTATTCTAGAAAAATGAAAACTTATGTTCATACAGAAACCTGTATGTGAATGCCCAAATCAACTTAATTTATAATAGCCCCAAACTGGAAATGATCCAGATGTTCTTCAATGAGTGAATGGTTTAAACAAATTGTGATACATTGATACCATGGAATACTACTCAGCAAGAAAAAGAAATGAAACATTGATGCAGGCAACAACTTGCATGAATCTCAAGGGAATTATCCTGAGTGAAAAAGTCAATCCCAAAAGGTTATAAACTGTATGATTTGATTTATATAACATTCTTGAAATTACAAAATTATAAAAACAGAGAACTGGTAAGTGGTTGCCAGATGTTAAGGAGCGGATGGAGGTAGGAGAGAAGTATGCGTGGCTATGAAAGGGCAATGCGAGGATCCTCGTGGTGATGGAAGTGTTCTAGATCTTGACTGTATCAGTGTCAATATCCTGATTGTGCTATTGTACTATAGTTTTTCAATATGTTGCCATTGGAGGAATCATGGAATTTCTCTATTATTTCTTACAACTGCATAAGAATCTACAATTATCTCAAAATAAAAAGAGTAATTTTAGAAAAAGACCACACACAAGATTAAACGTCTGAGAATAATCAAAATTATTAAAAATAAAAGAAGTGATGTTTTACTAGAGATTAAATCATATCATAGAGCCCCTGTAATTAAAGCAATATGATATTGACATAAAAGACCAATAGACTAGAGAGTTAAGAAATAGACTCTAATGCCTATGGGAAGTTAACATATGCCAAAGGTGATAGTTCGGTTTCAGGGGAAGAAAAAGTAATTAACTTAATAGACAATGTTGGCATAATGTGCTTTCTATCTGAAAGAAAATTAAAATTGTACTCTTACCCCTTATCACATGTAAAAATAAATTCTGAATGTATTACATATTTAAATACAAAATAAAAGGCACTAAAAATTTTAGAAGAAAATTAGGAGAGGTTGGGGTAAGTGATATCTTTTGAAGCAAGACAGGACACTAGAAGCCCTAAAGGAAAAATACATGACTATGTACACATTGCGTTTTTAACCTTGGCCCAAAATACTATAAAAAGTCAAAAAATAAACTAAAGATTGAAAAAATATTTGAAGTACTTAAAACAGAAAATGATCAGTGTCCCTAATGCTAAAATAAAGCCCTTTTCCCCTTTTACATTATGTACACCAGCAATGTATGTTAGTATTCTTTTTACTCTTTTTTCTTCTTCTTTTTTTTTTTTACCAATTTGATGAACAGAATATGATCTGTGTTTCTTTAATTTGCATTTCTCCGACAGTGAGACTGATTACATTTATTAGCTATTTGGAATTACCCTTCAGTGAATTGTTATTTGTCCATTTTTCTGCTGTGTCATATGTTTCAGTTTTAACCAGTGAGTAGCATTAATTGAAATTCAATTCAATTTAATTAAATTAATTTCATTTAATTGAAATTAAAGTACTATAAACTTAAAGCCTTACAACTTGGCAATAACTGTAATAATTTAAAAATATACATATATTTTAATACCAGTCCACTTTGGGGTAATTTTTTCTTTAGAAATAAATATTCCAGTTTGAAAAAGAACATTACTACATTGTTTCTAATAAGCAAACGAGGAACACTCTGAATGTTCATTAATAGCAGATTGGTTGGATAAATTGGGGTACATCCATATCACTATGCAGGTATTGAAAAAATGAGTTATATCTACACTAGGTGACTCATAAAGATTTTCTTATGAGATATAGATATGGAAGGACTACATAATCTAAGTTTTTTACTATAAATTACCCCAAAGCCCAATATATGTACTTAAATATTCACACATGGCTCATGAGCATGGAAAGAAGTATGGAAGTCTATATACCAAAATGGTTCCTGGGTCAGAGGTGAGGTGAAGTGTAGAGGTCAGGAGAAGGGGAGGGGAGAGGTGAGTAAACAGAAAGAATGAAGATAAAGAAAAAGGTATTTATAATTTTTAAAAAGCATGTATAATATGAACTCATTTATATAAAATTGTATATATGTGTATATCTGTGCCTAAAAATATGTAAGAAATCATAGTCACATAAACATAAATAATGAATATCTCAGGGTCATGGAACTTAAGTGATCTTAAGTTTTTACTCTCTTCCTTATAATTTTATGAATTGCTTGACTTTCTAAAAATAAGAATGCATTCTTTATATACACAGAAAAAGCAACATTTTAACTTTAGGGGAAAACCAACACATATTTTTCCATATATTTTTATATCATCGAGGAGAATTTGCCTGGGAGACACCAGGAGAGAGAGCCTGTGCTTTGAAGATGGAAGCCCATCATGTGGGTGTAGGCTGGAGCTTTCAGAGAGGAGAGGAGGCAGGCTTACGTTCTGGAGGCGAAGCAGGTGAGAAAACTTACCATGAGTGGCTTCCCCAACACTTGGAGGGGGGCTGGGTCTGGGAGATTTCCTCCCATGGTGATGTAGGATGGGGATGGGGCCCCACTCAAACACAGCTTTGGGAAAGATAAAACCCGGTCTCGGGGTGGGGAGGCGGGGAACAGCAGCAGACAGGTTTGTGAACCAGAGGTTGTGCTGAAGATAAGCATCTGTGTGGGGATGATGAGAGATGGTTAGATTCTGGAAATTTCTAAGGTAGGGCAAATAGAATTTGGTGATAGAGTCGAGGACAGCATCAAGATTTTTGGCCTGAGCATCTAGAAGAATAGAGTTACATTTACTGAGGTGGATGTCTAGGGAAGAGGCAGTTTTGGTGGTAGAAACAATAGTCTATTTTTGACATGTTACATCTGAGAAACCTCTTAGACATATTTGCTGAATACTCTCTATTTTCACTGCAGAATCACTCACACTCTGTGGCATGGGAAGCTGACCACCACAGACTTTGTTACCCGAGCTACCTTGCCCTCTAGCTTCTGGTTGGGCCACTGGGAGACAGACAAGATGAGGGGTTAGGAAAGGGAGGTTGGGAGTTATTTCCCCAGCAATCTCCCTGCTGTGGTGTGGTTTGTCAGTGGCTGTGTTCCTCTCCCTAAGGCTGTAGCTCTGTCATATGGCCTCACTCCCGTATCTATAGTTCTTGTCAGGTACTTAGAGCAGCCCCTGCTCTTTCCTCTTCCTATTAGTTTTCTAGGGCTGCTGTAACAAAGTTGGGTACCACAGACTGAGTGCCTTAAGCAAAAGAAATGTATTTTTTTGTACTTCTGGAAGCTAGAAGTTCGAGATCAAAGTGTCAGCAGGATGGGTTCCTTCTGATGGCAATGAGGGAAGGATCTGTTCCAGGCCTCTCTCCTTGGCTTGTAAATGGCCATTTTCTCCCTGTGTCTTCACATCCTCTTCCCTGTTTACATGTCTATGCCCAAATTTCCTCTTGTAGGACATTGGGCAAAATAGATTAGGGCTCACCTTAATGACCTCATTTTAACTTACTTACCTCCATAAAGACCCTGTCTCCAAATTTGGCCACATTCTGAGGTACTAGGGGTTAGGACGTCAACATGAATTCTTTTGAGGGAGGACACAATTCAGCTTATAACACTCTTTAAATTTAGAAGTGATAATGGCTCCTTGCTCTGGCTAGTTCCTTGAGGGTTTCGTCATCCGTCATTGGTTCCCCTAACTCTGCCTACTGCTTTGTAAAGAGTTCCTTCATCAAACTCTCTTCAGGTTCCCCTTTGATGTGCCATCTGTTACCTGCAGAAATCAACTGATAAAACATCCAAGTGACTGTGTTGAGTAGACACTGAGATATTTGAAACTAGAATTTAGTGAAGAAGCCTAAGATGACTCCAAGGTTTCTAGCCTGTTCAACTGGTCATCCACTGGCACCCTTTTCTGAACATGGAATGGAGGGAATGGGAAGTGGCCACTTTTTAGAGTTGTGTCAGTAGCCTAGAAGGGAATGACTTTTAGGGGGCTAGGAAATTGAGCAAGAGAGAGATAATGGTGATAGCAGATATGGATATAATTTAAAGATGTCTTGTATTAAATAAAAAGACTTTTAATAGAGCTTGCATTATGGTCACAGAGATTATTCTAATTGTACAAGATAGCTGTGTAGTATTTAGAGGAAAGGAGGGAGGAAGCAGGGGGAAGGGAGACATTGAGGAAATTTGAACGAGACAAAGAGCGATGACTCTGGAATTAGGCACGTATCTGTCATAGAGCAAAGCAATGGTGGTGCAGGGGAGAGAAGCTGACTTTTGAGAGCACTCTACCTCCATGGAGACTGGAGGGTGGGTGGGTAAATATTTGTAAGGCAGTAGAACCAAGAGGAAATGGAGAGGATTTTGTTTCTTAACATCTTTTATTTTGCCTTATTTCAACTGTGAGCTGAAATCACAGTTGCAAAGAAAAAGTGCTTTTACGTTCATGATTAGTTGGTTTCTTATACTAATTTCTGGGAGGTTCTAAATAACTAATGTTTTACTTTTATGTGCAGGATCTGCCCAGTCACTGTGCATCTATCATGCAAGATAAGTTATCAGTGAATCTCCACACACAAACATTAGCAGAGTTCTTATTCTTTATGTCACAATAAATGTTGAAAATATCCCCCAGTTGCTTGTAGATGTCATTTACAGTGCTTATCTTATTTGTTATGGTACACATAAATTTGTGGCCATTGTAAATATAGATGAACAGGGACTTTTGGTTTACCCTATATAATAATTTGGAAAAAGTAATCTAGAAAAAGATTTTCAAGCTAAAGATGTACTCTTTAATTTAGTTTCCACAACGGAACTGTTAGGGTATATTATGTTACTAATTCAAAAGCAATAATATGTGATGAAATTGATGTACTAAATATGCATGGCTTTAAATATAGATTCGGCCTGGAAGGAAACTTGAATATCCTCTGGAGCAATTCACCTCATTTCACAGATGAAAACATGGAGGCCCAGGGAGCTAAATGATCTACCTAAGGTCCCACAGCTAGTTGGTGGACTAGGACGCAGGACTTCTGATTCCACGGGCAGGACTTTGTGTTCCATACCGGACTGCCCTACTCTGAAGTCAAAGAACCATGTTTTAAAAGCATTTGATTTTATTTCAGGTTATTCCAATTAGAAAAAAGGAAAAGGTGCTCAACAGGACAACTTCAAAATGAGATTAAAGCCCAGGAGGAAGGTAGTCATGATGCCCCTCGCTCGCGATTGGTCACGTGAGTGATGCCATCTGGAGTTGAGGATGACGCTATGTTCTCGGCCCCTGGGCCACGTGGAGGCTCAGCAGAACTGCCCTTGAGACACAGGGAGGGCAGGGCTTGCTCAGCTCGTCTTCTGGAATTCTTACCAGGAGTTTATGCTCTGAAAATGCTCAGCTATGGTTGGTTTTGGTTTCTGTTACTAAGGATTTTTTTTTTTTTCTTGATGGGAGAGGGAGAAAGAAAGAGAGAGAGAGAGGGCTCTCTCAGAACCCTAATGGCGTTTCTCTCTGAGTTAACATTAAAAAGACTGTTGCCAACTTTATCCACCTCTTTACACAATCTTCTCTATTATCAAACTATTTCTGGAGCCACAGTTTTTTGTTTGTTTATAGCTTTTTTTTTAACTGAAAGAGGCAAACTTTATCTCCTGTGGCCAGATCTTGGTGCTCTACAAGAACAGGCTTGAGTCCTCACTGGGGCAGTGTGTAGTTCACATGTTTAAAGCATAATTCCCTCCCAGTAAGGACATATTTGATCAGCAAATGAAGAGGAAGTAATTTCCCAAGAATGGAAGGTAAGCAGATCTTTGTCCTCTGACTAAGACCAAACAACTCTAGTTGCTGGGCTAAAGAGAGACTTTCATTCATTCAACAATTCAACACATATTTACTGAATATCTCCTATGCGCCAGGTATTGGGCTAGGCGCTGGAGGTATAGCAGGGAACCAACCCTTTTGGCCAATCTGGGACAGGGAGTAAAGGGAAGTGTAGGAATTATGGGCATATGTGTGGTCACCTATTATATGAGGAAGGCTCATAATATATAATGTTATAACAATATATATAATATGTAAAAATAATAATAAAGGCTTCTATTTACTTACATGTTACTATGCACCAGGAATGATTCCAAGTACTTGACATGAAGTAATTTCATTGACTCCCTACCACAGTCCTATGAGATAGGTCTTTCTGCTACCTTTATAGATAAGTAAACAGAGGTACAGAGGTTAGGTAACTTGCCTAAAGTCACACAGCTAGAAAGTGATGGAGCCAGGATTCAAGCCTGGCAGAATGACTTCAGAGTTCTTAACCATACCATGCTGACTCTTTATCAAGGAAATAATGCAGTAGAGGAGATATCCAAGTAAACAGACAAATGCAATGCAATGTGGTAAGGGCCGTGACTGAGGCTTACACAAGGCACTATGGAGTTTAGAGGAAAGCTGGACCTAGGGAGAAAATGCAGTGAATTGCCCAGTGAAGAATGCAGAGAACAGATTACTAGGCAGAAGGGAGTGGCTTGTGCAAAGGCCAGAGGCAAGAGAGCATGACACATATAGGCATCTACCAATAGTTCCATGTGGCTGGAGACTGAGGTGGCTGTTGGGAGGGTGGGAAAGGAGACTAGCGAGATGGAGGCTGATGTTAAAGGCACTGGAATAGTAAGTTGCAGGTGGTGACTCTCCACAGAGAAGCATTGTAAAGCGTGAAGCAGGGAAATGACACCACTGGTTTTGTGTGGAGGGTGTTGTGGAGTGGTGGGCAAGAGGTGCTGGGATGGTTTAGAAGTCAAATGTATCAACTCAGGTGAGAAAAAAAGAAAGCCTGAACCAAAACAACATTCCTGGTAGTGGAGAGAAGGAGGTAGACTAGGGAGATTTTTAGGAAGGCAAAGTTAGCAAGGCTTGGAGACCACTTTTGTGTGAAGTGAGGGGCTGGGAAGAGCCTACATCGACTTATACTTTCTGGAGACTCAGTGGATGCTGATGCCACTCAGTAAGTAGGGGATGGAGAAGGAGGGAATTAACAGCAACAGCAGCACCACCAGCCAGTAGATGCTGAGCACATTGTGCTACTCTCTGTACTAAGTGCTTGATGCCCTATGGTGTAGGCACTGTTATTATCGCATTTTATGGATGAAGAAAGGGAGCCACAGAGGGATTAAGTAATTTGCTTATTTGCAGCTGCTACATGGTAGAGCCAGGGTTTGAACTCAGGCAGTCTGGCACCAGATTCTGTGCTCTGTACTATGCTGGGAGTAAGATAGTGAGCTAAATTTTGGGTACCTCAAATTTGAGATACTATCAAATGACAATTTCTATCAGGGAGTTGGGCACATGGGCCGGGAGCTCAGGGTGAAGATGCAAATTCCTCTGCCCGCTTGAACTAGGCACAGTGTACAGGAACCATCTATAGCTGGACAATCAGGAGTAGGCACCCCCTGCATGGTGATTTTGGGGCCTACATTCTCAATACCTCAAACATACTGGAAACATGAATTTTGTGAATTGATTTTTAACTATGTGCTTAATGGTGCGGGTTTGCAATTTTAGTGAGCACTCGTTGAAACCATTGGGCATCAATTTAGGGGAGAGATTGTGCTTATAAAAATGACTCATCACCTTAGGTTCTTTCTGGAATAAGTTGGTGGGATGATTAAATAGACAAAATATAGATAGGACTCTCACTTGTCATATGATTCTGGATACAATGAGGAGATAAGCCCTGATATGGAAGGAGACTGGCGGAATTAGTGGGAAAAAGCTTGCCTCAAGGCATAGGAAATAACCAAATTAAGTGGGCTGCTTGCAGGCACAAGTCTACTGTGGGCTAATTTGTTTCCTGCAAAAAGAAAAAAAACCCTCAACTCATTTTTGTCGTCTTAAATTTTAAACAGGCACTGCATAATTGCACTTCCCTTCTCTTAAGATTGTTGCTTGGGCAAGGGGGGAGGAGAGAAAGAGAGAGGCAGAGAGAGAGGGGAGAGGAGAGGAAGTGCCTTGGGCTCCATCTCATTGCTTATCAGGGATGCTAATAACATCCCACCTGCCAGTACAACCAGGAGCTGAGTATGTTTCATCTAAGCATCTTCTCTTTGAAATATCAGTGCTTGCCTTTTTCTGAGGAAAATTCCAACTTCAGTTTTCTTTCATCTCAGACTCTGCATGAGAAGCTATAGTTTAACGGCACTTAGTGGACCAATTGATTAAACATTGACCTCATTTGCAGGCTCAACCCAGACAGGATATGGAGAAAGCATGCAGCCTGTTTTGCCAGGCTACATGTTTGTGTTTTCCCCATCCCTGCAGGACATTTGTTCATCCATCAGATATTTGCAGAACACTGGTTATGTGCCAAGCACTGCGTTAGCTGCTGGGGAATAGCAGAGAATAAGAGCTCACAATCTATCGAGAAGGAAAGGTCCACAGGCTGGAGCAATGCAGTGTGAGGAGTACTGTGAGGACAGCAAGCAGAGTGCCATGGATGGACAGATAAGGAGCATGAACTGAGACTGGGAGGATTGGGGCAAGCTTCCTGCAGGCAGAGGGATAGCTAAGCAGAGACCTGAGGGCCAAACAGGGGCTAGTCAGGCTGAGGGGGCAAGAGGAAAGGCACAGGGCTCCAGGCTGTGGGATCAGCATGTGCAAAAGTCCTGAGGCTAGAAGAGTGAAGGCATATGGGGGACAGATGCAGTTTGGTGTGAATAGAGAGTGTGAGAATGGCACAAGGAAGAAGGAGGCAGGTTGGTAAGTGAGGTAAGGCTGGAGAGGTAAGCAGAAGAGTTTTGGACAACAGGCCCTATTGTCAGCCTAAGGAATTTGGCTTTTACTGTGATTACAATATGAGCCATCACAATGTTTTCAACAAGGGAGTGACATGATCAGATTTGCAGTGCAGAAATACTGTACTGGCTGAAGTGTTGGCAATGACTTAGAGGATGCATCACTGGAGAGGTACCATTGGGATGCTACTGTAGTAATACAGATGTGAGAAGATGCCAACCTGAACTAGTAAAATGGTTCGGTAATAGATTGGTTTTGGATGAGTCAGAAACGGGGGGAAGCCAAGAGTCAAAGATGGAACCCTAATATAGTGAGGCTGTGAAGAGTTCACTGTTCCCACTGCTGTGAGGGTGTCTGCAGGCCACACTCCCTTTGTCTGTTACTTACAAAGTTAACGACTTTTGGAAAAACGGACTGCAGTCATCCCTTCGTATCTGTGGGGATTGGTTCCAGGACCCCGGCAGCTACCAAAATCCACAGATGCTCAAATCCCTCACATAAAATGGCACAATATTTGCATATTACCTACTGCATCCTCCCCTATACTTTAAATTATCACTAGATTACTTATATAATATCTAACACAATGTAGATGTTGTGTAAATAGTTGTTTTACTGAATTGTTTAGGGAACAACGACAAGAAAAAAGTCTCTGCATGTTCAGTACAGATGCAACCACCATAGGGTTTTCCATTCGTGGGTCGGTTGAATTTGTGGATGTGGAAGCCATGGATTCTGAGAGACTGACTATACAATTTCTTTGTGTTTCCCATCCCCTCACTCCAACCAACTATTAGTTCACTCAGCAAATTCATTATATATAGTCTATGCCCTTGCGGAGCTTGCATACAATTAAATAAACAATTAGAAAAACATACCAGGTTATATCAGCATGTTAGGGTAGAAGTGTGGAGAATCTAAAGGATTTGCAAGCTCCAAAACCTACTTTGGCTTCCTCTCTCACTCAGAAGAGAAAAAAAGAAACAGCTCAAAGCTAACTGGAACTCTCCCAGTGGTTGAATTCAGGTTTGTATGACAGAATCACAGCACACCCATTGCTGTCCTCTCTCACGAGTTCTACACCCACATTCCCAATTGCTCTCTAAAAAGCTTGGCATAACGTCCTTTAGAAACATGAAACTTAGCAATTCCAAAAACAACTTAAGGGTCTTCCTCCTATATTCCCTATCTTGGTAAATGGTGTCACCATCTACTGATCACTCAAGTTAAAAACTTCAAAGACAACCATGACCTCTCCTACTCCCATTGCACATGCCCCTTCCCAATCCAGCTAGTTAGAAAGACTTGTCAAGTTAACATCCAAAATGTGTTAGTATCCCCATGTCCTAGTTCAGACTGGCATGATTTCTTTCTTAACTAATCCAAAGTCTCATAATGGTCTCTTGGATGCCACTCCATCTTTTACATTCTCACAAGAGTGCTTCTATAGGCAAGTCAGATTAAGTCAGGACTTGACTTAAAAACTTCTGAGGAGCCTGGCCCTGTGGCCGAGCGGTTAAGTTCGCACGTTCTGCTTCTGCAGCCCCGGGTTGCACGGGTTCAGATCCTGGGTGTGGACCTACCAGTGCTCATCAAGCCATGTGGAGGTGGCATCCCATATGCTGCAACTAGAAGGACCCACAACTAAAATATACAACTTTGTACTAAGGGGCTTTGGGGAGAAGAAGGAAAAGTAAAATCTTTAAACAAAACAAAACAGAAAACTTCTGAGGACTCTCCAAACCCAAAGGATAAGATCAAAACTCCCTGACAAGGTCCTTCCTAGTCTGGCCCCAAATTATGTTTTAGTCTCTCTCCCCCACTAGACTACTAGTTCTACCAGAGCAGAGCCTAGGCCTTATTCATCTTTGTAGAGTGAATGTCTAGTGTAGTGCATGACATACAGTATTTGCTCAATAAATGTTAGCTGAAAGATTAGGATATAAATGTGACATCTTCCCACCATATACATCTACTTCCTTTCAAATTAAGATAGTCCGTGCTGCATTTGCTGTAGGCAACAGGACTGGGAGAATGTAGTATGGCTTTGCTGGCCTCCTGTATCCATCCTCCTTCTCCTCATTCCCAGAACTGCAGTGAACATTCAGTCATTGAGCTCTTACTGCCGATGACGGATGACGTGTAGAAGAGAGAAAAACTGTAGCTCACTTTCAGAGAGCAGGTTGCACTTACATTCTGAGCAGTTATAAATATGGCTTGAAAACAGGATGAGTTTATAAGTGATTTGTTTTTAGTGAACAAAGACAGAAAGCTATATCATTGCTTTGGTGGTGATGGTCTCTAATGAAGGTTTGTTAATTGGTGAGAAAAGAGCAATTGATATGGCCCTCAAAGGCAAGGACTGAACTCTCCTCCATTTAATGGGGTCCTTCAGAGCCTCCTTAGGGGAGCACACACAGAGAGAGGATGGTGACGACACAAATTTTGAAGGTTGAAGAAAATTTGCACTTGAAGAAGGACAGATGATATGTTATTTGTGTGTGTGCATGTGCGTAAATGGAGCAAGGATCAGTGAGAGAACTATCAAATTTCAGTATCTTTTTTTTCAATTATTAAAGAGACAGGTGTTCATTTTAGATATCTTGAAACATAAACTTAAGGAAGAAAAAAGTCAGTAGGAATCCCAATGTCAGGAATAGTAACTGTTAATATTTTGGATTATTAACTTCTAGTCTTTTTGTATGTTTGCATGAATAGTATAACAAACTGTTAAAGACCACAACCTCTGTTGTCAAATTCTAGTTTCAAGTCCCAGTTCTGCCACTTACTACCTTCTTGGCCTTGGAAAATTATTTAAATTGTCTAAACCTCAATTTTCTTTTCCAAAAAATAGCTTTGTAACCCATTGGTGTGTTTTGAAGATTAAGTGAAATAGCATACATGAAATGCTTAGGATGGTACCTAGCACATATAGTGAGGACACAGTAAATATCGAGTAGTGGTTTTTCTAACAAAATAGATATTTATTTTTAACAAAATGGATTTTATACTCTGTGTGTGTGTTTTGTACCATGCTTTTTCTTTCTAATAATTTCTTTGTAATACTTTCAAAGTATTCTATCATATGATTGTATGGTAATTTATTTTACCATTCTACTGTGATTGGAAAGCTAGTGTGTTTCCAGTTTTTAACTATTATGAATAAAACTGCAATGAACGTTCTTTAGCTTAATCTCTACCATGTTCATGATTATATTCTTAGGATGAGTAGCTAAAAGAACTACTGGGTCACAAGGCACGAATATTTGGAGATTTTTGATTTGGAGATTCTTATTTGGAGTGCCAAACTGTCCCCCAGTTAAGCTGTACCAATTTATCCTCCCTCTGGCCTAGGATGAGAAGTCTCCTTTCTCACCCTCACATATATGTAGACAAATACGTATACGTGTACATATACATATCCATTTAAATCTTGCCAATTCAGTAGGCCAAAAATCCCCCTTATTTCAATATGTAATTATTACAGTATCAATTGAAGTCACGTTTCTCTGGGACATTTAATATTAATATTAGTGATTACATGGATGAGAAGTGCCCTTGTGTAGTAT
>NC_091688.1:82105000-82120000 GCF_041296265.1 Equus caballus
AAAACTTGGAAGCAACCAAGATGTCCTTCAGTAGGTGACTGGATAAATAAACTGTGGTACACCCAGACAATGGAATATTATTCAGCACGAAAAGGAAATGAGCTTTCAAACCATGAAAAGACATAGAGGAAAAGTAAATGCATATTACTAAATGAAAGAAGCCAAGCTAAAAAGGCTACATACTGTATAATTCCAACTGCATGACATTCTAGAAAAGGCAAAACTATGGAGACAGTAAAAAGATCAGTGGTTACCAGGGTTTGTGGGGTGGGGGAGGGGTGCAAAGGAGGAGCACAGAGGATTTATAGGGTGTTGAAGGATGGATACACGTCATTATACATTTGTCCAAACCCACAGAACATACAACATCAAGAGTGAACACTAACAGAAACTATGGACTCTGGGTGATTATGATGTGTCAACTGTTCCTCAGTTGTAACAAATGTACCACTTTGGTGGAGGATGTTGATAATGGGGGAGCTTGCAAATAGGTGGGAGCAGGCAGTATATGAGAAGTCTCTGTACCTTCCTCTCAATTTTTCTGTGAACCTAAAACTGCTCAAAAAAGTAGACTTTTTAAAAAAGTAGACTTTAAAAGTAGACTTTTTAAAAAAATGAAAAAATTACATATTACCTCTAAACCAAAAATAAATTGTGTTATCCATTGTTTTGGATCCATCCAGGGTTATCTACACCATCATTCCCCTCTTTTGGAGAAGACAGGTAAGAGTTGGCTACAATAATTTTCAAAGCAAATTGAAGACCTTATAATTAACCCTTAAATCAGAGAAGTGACTGTATTTTCCATTGTTTCAGTGTTTACAATCCGAAAGAGTGCCATCCTTAGAATCTAAAAGCCCTTTTACCTTCTAATGACTCATCTAATGCATTGGCAAATACAGCTGTTATTAGTGAATTCCTATTTTGCAGATGGGCAAAATGAGGTAGTGAGATTAAACAACTAGCCCATGGCTAATATTTGATTGCAAAGGCAAATTTAATCATAGGTTCTATTTGACTTCCCTTCAGGACTACAATTAAATTCCAAGTGTTTCCTGACTCCCAGTTTGGGGCTTATTTCACATTATAGTACAATATGTGCTTTATCACATGCTTTAAAATAAAAGAGCAAGGTGGGGAGACATGAGTACCTTTGTCCTAAAAATCACAGAGCACAGAATACAAGGTAAATATTCCATCATTGATTTTCATAACAGTTCCCTTAAGACAACAACGAATACTGTCTCTCCTTGGTTGGTGCAGAAAGCTAAGCTGAAAGAGGTTACATAGATACACACAATGCCCACGGATACCCAAGGAATCAAAAAAAAAGCCCAGAATCATGTAGCCTTGGAGTGAACTTGGCCTACACATCTCCTGGAAGGCACACAGTTCTGAAGTTCTGTAGGAATGTGGGGAAATCAAAGAACCTTTTTTGGGGGGCAGTGAAGCGGGTAGAGATAGTTTTTACAGACTGTTTAGCAGCAACCCTGAGCAGGTTGATAGTGTTTTGGGAAATATTTTTTAACTTAGTCACCCAGTTCTCATCAGGCCCAACCAACCAACTGCCTAACCCCATTTTGTTTTGAAAAATAATGTCACAAATCTGTCCAGAGCTGGATAAAATGCACAGTAATGAGTTCATTAACACGCCATCTGCATGCAAAACAAGGAGATTCCAGAGGCAGAATCCTTTGGTGGGCCTGTTGGAAATCAAATTCTGGACTAAAAAAATATAAAACACAATTTAGGGAGAAAAATACTACAGCTGCACCTTTGCTCGGCCCACAGCAAAGACCGCCTGGCCTTTGAGAGCATGTAAGTCAGCTGGAATCTCTTTTCCCACACTTCTTTTTAATTTTAAAGCACGTTTTACTACTTAAAGAGGGTAAAAAAAACAATTGCTTACAGCGTGAGGTAACTGATGGAGTTTCGTGAATTACACTCATGCCCGCGAAGAAAGACCTAGCTAAGTGCCTCCATGTCAGAAATCTATTCAGGCTTGCTTGTCCTTTGGAAATCAAGCCTGTTTATCTGCCTGATTCACTCAGTAACAAATCAGAAAACTCAAACCTACCTCCTCCATCTCTTTCCCGACCCTACTGCCTCTACTGCACTTCCAGAGAAGAGAAGGATTAGATTTCCAGTGGCTGTAGCTTTAACAAACCAGAGGCAATGCTTCTTGCCACGGTGGTACCCCAAACGTCATCAAGAACATTGGCGTCTGCTTTTCTTCTGTCGAAATTTTCATTTCACCTCGGCTCTCCCTGACACACCCATGAAGTGTCACCCAACGCTGTATCTTTTAAAAACTGCCAACATGGCTAATGTCTGAAACCTCCTAATGTCACAGCCTTGCAAGGGCTGGCAGTACACAAAAGCATAGCGTGAGTTTTCCCATGCACAGTAACAGCATCCTGGATGGGTAGGGCAGAGGGTCTTGATGACAGCAGAGAAATAAGACAAACAAAGCCATGGACACAAGGTGTGTGGGGAGGGCGTTCGGGGAGCCCATACAGACTTCTTCTCAATCTGCAGTGAGAGATGCCAGCCGCTTAATCCTCCCTCAAAGGGCGATTTATTTAAGGAACTTGTTCCTTCTATTCTCCCTACTCCCTTTTTCTCATCATAGAAATTTCTCCATAGCCTAGAATTTTAAGAGAAAATATTTTATCTATGATAAATTCCAGAAATATCTATTCCTGCCCCCTGCCAAGAAAAAAAAAAAAGACTGATAAACATTATTCAGGCTACTGCTTGTACTGGTTATCCAGCTCTAGGTACAGACGGCATTTGCTGAAAAACTGGAATGCATGGCGGTTTTCAGTCACACTAGAGAGAGTATTATAACCAAGTGGTTGAGCACGTGGGGCCTGCAGCCTCACTACCTGGTGCAAATCCTGCCTACCCCTTACAGATGCCACCAGAGTTAACCTACTGATTTTAGGAGCTCAGGTTATAATACACACATAAATACATGGTATCTCATTCTTTACAATTGATACTCTGTAGTTTTAAATCTGTCGTGTGTTGATCTATGCATATTTTCCAGGTCCTTACAATCTAAGGAGAATATATGTAGGTATATCCATCCACATCCAACGAGAAGGGTAATTTAGTCTTCAGAGTGGAAAAAAAAACATATATTGGTTAAGTTTAGTCTCATTTTGCACAATAG
Source organism: Equus caballus (assembly GCF_041296265.1). Lineage (NCBI taxonomy): Eukaryota > Metazoa > Chordata > Mammalia > Perissodactyla > Equidae > Equus > Equus caballus. Next base: position 82,108,179 of record NC_091688.1, read on the forward strand.
CAGAATAAAAGATTAAAAGATGGTGTCTGCAAAGAGTCATTGGGCTGAGACACCCCATGAAATAACATACAGACATTATGCACTTTGAGAACTGGTACTTTGGCACCAAAATCCACAAAAGTTGAGAATCCAAGCCAAAAAAAAGTCTTTTTTCCCTAACCTTTATGTCAACATCAAAATAATGTTGTATTAAATTGAGTAGAAATTTTTCCTTAACTATTTTTCTCTTTGTAATAAAGGCAGCTTGGGTTTAATGGTGTGTTATCGTAACTTATTTACAAATTTTGACATCTCTTTAGATTCTAGCAATTAATGGGAAAATAGGAAGTACAGCCAACAAAATTTTAAAAATCAGCTCAGAATCATGTTTGGATGTAATTAAAGGTATAATCTGTTCCATTTGAATACTTCAGTGCTCTCCCATCTTAAAACAACAAACATGAATATTAGTGCTTTTGTTACTATGTCTGCTTTTCACATCATACTGGAACATGTAAAAATTTTCTATAAAAATTGTTGTGCCTGTGTGTGTCTATTACTTCTTTTATACTTATAAAAGGATTTGTTACTTTTATATAATCAAATTCATTGACCTTTTATTTGCCACAAATATTATCTGCAGACTCAAGCCGCAGCTCATTCAAACATTTTTAAAACACTATTTACTATTCATTTGGGATATATTTATCCATTTTGCTTTCTGGACTAATATGATTACGAGCCTTGCTTTTTTTCCTCCCCAAGAATTTGTGAGCAGAGCTGTTATCAATTATACTTAATTACTCATCACAAAGTAGCTGAGATTTGTCAAAACTCAAAAGAAATTTCTTTTAGAGCAACGCTAAAATAGGTGGGCAATCTAAACGAGTTGGCATTCCAGGTTGGATAAAGATTAAAACGCAATATGTTAGCTTTTTAAGGGGAAAAAACCCTAGTTATAGCTTACAGAATCAAGTTTATCATTGTTGCAGTCTAACAATTGATAAGGCAAATCTACCAAAATGCTCCAGATGCCAGGGTTCAAAGAGTAGTTCTGGCACTTTCGGCTTAAAACCAGTGCCCAGCCATGTGGGAGCCTGAGGCAAAAGGGAAGATAAGGAATACTGCCCCTGCCTTTATTTACATTCGTGATATTTTGTTCATCATGGATGTTTTTGCATTAATTTTATTTTCAAAAATATTGCATAAAAACATTATTTTGATTCCTGATTTTGGGGGGGGGGGCACTCCCTTAAATGTTGCACCGAAAGAGAGTGCCTATTCACCTCACTCTAGTCCCGGCCCTGCTTAATACGTCACCTCCCTGATCTTTAGGGACCTCATCTGTAAAACTGAGGCAGTAATAATTAAGAGGATTATTGTGAGGACTGAGTGAGATAACGTGTTAATCATAAATGTTAACATGTAGATTTACAAAGTATTATAGACTCCAAGATAAAGTTGTTATATTAAACATTATATTTAAAGATGTAAGGTCTATGGAAAGTGTAAGTCCCATGATTGATGACAGAAATTGAATCAGAGGCCTTAGAGGGACATGCAGGATTGAAGACACACCCATCTCCGCCAAACCTTATTTAAATAAAGAAAAAGGTATATAATTACAGCCCAAGCAAGCAATTTCCTTTCCAGCTTTCATAATTAATCTTCATTTGTAAATTCAGTTTGTCTTCAGATTTTCTCTTTTCAGTTCCTAAAAACATGCAATTCACGGAAAATGAAAAATTAATTTAGGAAAAACTCTTTGATGTTTTCTTCTTACTTAAAAAAACGCAGCTCAAACAACATGGGTGAGAACCTATAAAGAGATGCACTGCACAACGAAATTGTTTTTGAAAAAGTTGAGGATGGAAATCTTTGATTCAAGGTGGAGGCAACTTCCTAGGCCGAAGGAAGGTGAGATGCCTCCTGTTCTCGTGAGCTAATGATTGTTTCCAAGCTGGTTAGAATTCAGCGCTAATTGCATTTTAAAACACCACCTCTGAAACCCTTTCCTGTCTCAGGATCTTACATCAATGTTTCGCATTTTCAATAAAACCTTTGCACTCCACCTTTCTCGCTCAACAAACCCTGAACTTTAGATCCGCAGGAAGAATTCAGTTCAGAGCCTTTCTTTCCCCAGCAGGTTTTGATCCGGCGGTGGTGATGCTAAATCCCAGGAAAGGCTGTCCTGCCCCCTCTCTGCACAGAGAGACGATTAAAATAGGTATTTTGGCGGCTCAACTCGGGCTTGTTCGTTCTAACGGAGAGTCATTAAACAACTTTCCAGTGTCATTCAAAGAACTTATAACAGAATCAATTGATTTTCATCCTATGCTTTATTAGTTGTGATTTAGGAGATAGAATGGCCCTGTTTACACAGCTGTAACATGTCAGGACCTGTAGTACATTATTGGCTTGAGGCCTCCGAATTGCAGTCCATTCTCAGCAGAATCAATCTGAACTTGAAAACATTCCCTCTAGGTAACATGCACAGATCTACTAGCATAAAGCACTTCTTGAACAACTGAAAATAGTATTCACTTGAGGTAAGTTGCAAGTTCACCTTCCAAAAATCAGCCCTGTCTTGTCATTGCTCTCAGCATGTTCACGATGGGAGCAGAGGGCTACAGACGCCTCTTAACTAGATACCCAACATGGGTGAATGTGTTACACTTTGCTGCTAGTTAGATCCCAGACTCTGCAAGTGGGAGTTGCTGCTGGCTGTTTAAAATGCGTTTAGAGCATTGCCAATCTAAAATGGCTGCTCAGTAATACTTTAATTGCAGTTTCATGGAAACAAATTGCTATTTAACTGCAATAAACATTTCTGTGACTTGAGTGGACTGACAATAGGTCTTAGTAACAAAGCGACAAGTAACATCAACTTGTTACTTGTCTGTTTCCAATGGGCCTCTCAGTCATAGGCGCATCAGCGCCCAGGATGTAATTCCCGGGCGAAGGTGTCTTTTTGGAAAAACCTCTTCTCAATACAATTACTTAGGCTACACAGAAACTCTTCACTAGTCTCTTGATACATAAGTCTTGGATTCATTGTTTGTTATATAATTCATTGGCCTTAAGAAATATTTTATATAAATAGTAGTGCACATTAGAATCTTACTATATTGACATTTAAAGCCATTTAACAGCTTCATTTCTAATGACTAGTTAGTTGTTCCAAATATCAATGTTAATACGAGCAAAAGAAAAGTTAAATACAGTTAATATTAAGAGGATGAGGGGCTGGCCCCGTGGCCGAGTGGTTAAGTTCGCGCGCTCCGCTGCAAGCGGCCCAGTGTTTCGTTGGTTCGAATCCTGGGCGTGGACATGGCACTGCTCGTCAGACCACGCCGAGGCAGCGTCCCACATGCCACAACTAGAAGGACCCACAACGAAGAATATACAACTATGTACTGGGGGGCTTTGGGGAGAAAAAGGAAAAAATAAAATCTTTAAAAAAAAAAAATATTAAGAGGATGACAATTTCACAGGCTTAATTTTGGTGTGACAGTTTTCTCATTTTATAAGACACTACAGTCCATGTTAAACTCTTTCCTAATAAATCAGGAAGAGTGGGAAATAGTGTCTTGCGGCAAACGGTGTGGTCTGGAAAGGCTTCGTGCGGGTACCCCTGCCTTTCGGGATGTGTAAATCGAACTAGACAGATAGGTAAAAAACATTAAGCCCTTGCAGAGGACAATCTTTTTACAAAATTGTTTCATTAGCAAGAGTGACAATTTGCATGATTGAGTCATTTATATGTATCATAAACATTTTTTTTTATTAGGAGTTTAGCAGGTCTCAGTAACATTTGCTTTTATTTTTAATTGCACTTACTTGTAGAGACTGGGGGCCATCTTGCTCTATGATGTGGTTAATATTAAGTAAGTCCTTTCAAAAGAACAGAGTACATCTCACTAGCATCACAAATGCAACGGATGAAAGGTGAACAAGCTCGCGGATTTTTTTTTTTTCTGCCTAAGCAATGTTGGGGTTAGGGGAGGAACACAATCACTGCTCACATCAGAATAAACCTGAGTGTTTTGAGTAGCTTTCTATCCACACAGAGCATCCCCATTAGAGCTGGGTTTTATTGTTTGAAATGCCTCTGGTTTCAGGAAAGTGTTTTACCTAAAGCAAGACTACTACTTAAATATGTTCTATTGTATATTCATAGCTCCATTAGTCCTTCTCCAATTTAGCACATCAAAGAGAAGACTTCATCACTTGCATGTGGATTATACTAACATGAGTGACATTTGTAATCTTATAGGTCTGCAACTTAAGAAATGCTTTTAGAAGCTCGTTATTAAATACGCAGCAGTGCTTGAGGAACCAGCCATATAATAGTTCATTTAAAGTCTTTAATGACCTTAGCCCTCCACATCACTAAATGCCACTCTGCATTACTTACTAAAAGTTATTAACTATCTCCTTTGAATTTCTACACTATGTGGGACATGAGTGCTTATGCCAAAAATATAGATGCTTGCATTCTTATTAACGCATTTCTTCTTTTCTATTCTGAAGAGTCCACGTTCCTTTAAAGTATCTTAAAGGAAAAAAATGTAACTAGAACTAGTTCCTAGAAATTCCCCAAGGATCTAACTCTAACAGATATTATTTATATGATTTCATTTTTTTCCTTGCATTTTCTTTTTATAAAGCTCTAACAAAATGATTCACTTTCACTCTCCACTTTTAAGTTCTCTTACAGGAGGTCTGCAGCTCGAGCAACTGATTCTTCCTCCTGGCCTGGAATCTTTCAAAGCAGAAGATCCCAAAAGCAAGCTGACCGCTAGCTGAGATGTGCCGAGCTAGAGCCCTCTACAGAACCTATTCCTATTCTCAAAGAGAGGATCTGTACTGGGAGCTTTTCTGGAGCAAGAGAAAATAAAACAAATGCCATTTTTAGAAAGAAAATTAAAAGCAGCATTGGAAACACACCTGGTTTTATTAACCTATGGTAGAAGCTGTAGTTGAGATCCACTCAGATAACAAGCCTTGCAGTGCAGACTCTGGCAGTTCCCGCTGTCGGCACCCACCATGGGCCCACTGAGTCCTGCACCCACACCCGCTTCCACAGGGCACCACCGCAGGCAACCCGGCCACTACTGGGGATACTCTGCTGCTGCCCAGAACTAGCAACTAAATTCTCTCAAGACTACTACATAATAAAATCCAAATCTTCCCCAAACATACGGAAAGGCAGAGTCAGGGGAGGAGTGTGAGAGCAAAAGAAAATAAACAAATCACACAGCAGACCACATGAGTCTGAAAGCTCACCAGGAAACGGCTGCTTCACCCCTGGCAGATGCCTGTAAAGAGCTCCGGGTCCCTGACAACTAAGGGGACTTCAAAATAGCTACAGGTATGGTTTAGAAATGCTGTTTCCTTCAAAAGCTATCAACCTGGTGAGACGACAAGATGGTTACGCTATATTCTTTAACATGCTTCTCACCAATACCCAAGGCTTTCCTATTGAGAAAAAAGAATAAACGAAATAGCTGAAGAATCAAACAAATATTTATATATAAACACAAAAGATTCACTGTGATATAGAAGTGTAATGAAGTGCTATTAACAGAATATTCTGAACTCATACAAAGGCCTCCGTTAGAAATGCTGCTTTGTACCCTTGCCAAAAATGGCATGGTTAAGTAATTTGAAGAATACCCTATTGGCCCAGAGCTAAATAAATATACACACCTCCTCCCTCAACCCCTAAGATTTAAAGTAAGCTTGATATGGAACAAAAAAACTAGAATTTCGCAAAATACAGAAGAGAAAAAGCAGTGCTTAAACCCAAACTCCATCGAATATTTTTTCTTTTAAGTTTTTATTATTTAAATACACCATACTAGAGCAAATGTCTCTGAAAATATCACAAATAAAAGATTTTTTTCTTCATTCAGCAAATTAGAAGTAGGGGGAAATTTCTACACAGTAGCTGCTATGAGCCTGATTTTTTTTTTCCAATTTTTTTTCTTTTTTCGTTCTTTTTTTTTCTCTTTGCCATGGAATAGCAACATTAGGACGAGAACACTTACATGCATACATACATTGTATTTTACAGAGATACAATAAAAGTGTTTGTGATAGAATATCACAAAAGCCACATCTCTTTCCTTTATCTCATGTTCAGTTTTGATTGAAACACATTTCCTTACAACACTTAAATATACAAAGGAGCAAATAGAATGTTGTTAAGGTAAAACACAGGGTACAAACTCTGGCCAGTGCCCTGCTAATTGTTAATGAGGGTAGAAAGCAGATTTGAATGCTTCTTTTAATTAGCTTCATTAGTCATTTCCCTCCTCCCAAGTTCCCTCCCCCCAAAGATGTCCTCCGGTGGATCTTTTTTCATTTTCTCTACAGTCTCCCATTAGCCCAGGTTCATGGAGTCCTTAATGTTCATATTCAGTCATTTTAATACACCAATAAATGCGGGAAGGACAATCAAGACTAAAGAAGGTGCAATGGCATGGAGCTGGCACTGGTGCTAGCTACAAAGGTGACTTGTCTACTGAAGACACACGGGATCCACCTGTGATGAACAAAGTCTGAGATGAAGGCACGCATTCTGCATTACTCTGACCTTTTAGCAGACCTGCAAGAAATAAAAACGGGCATCTTAGCTAAAATGCTAAATTTGAGAGATATTAAACTCAAACATGACTGCTTTTGTCTTCTCTCCATTCACTAATCTTCTTTTATTAGATTACTTTCCCGCTGTGACTGGATGGAGCCTTCCACGCTACTTACTCCGTCAGTGAGGAACTAAAGGATAACATTTTCCACAGTTTTACTAGCAGAGAAAATGAGACAATAAATGGACTTTCAGAAAGTTTCTGGTGTCAAGTTCTACAACGAATTGCTTAACTCTGTTAAAAGCAAGTTTCTTTCTGAAAGGAATGAATTAGAACACCTTGCCTAGTGGTTGCATCTTAAAGGCACATTCAGAGCCAAGTTCCTCCCGAGGAAGTGTCGGGTTAATAAACTCAACTGTGTAACTTTTGCAAGTTACTTAACCTGTCTGGGTCTCAGTTTCTTCATCTTTAAAGTATGGATAACAAGACATAATATATATGGAGCACTTTCAACAGTGCGTGGCACTTAATAAATGTTGGACAAGTATTGGCAGGTATTATTATTCTAATATCCCCATGTGACATCTATTCACCCGTGTCCTTCTCTACCCATGGTGGGGTGTGAGTGTGTATACATATACATGCATATATATATATGTATATATATATATATACATACATACACAAACACACACACAAATATTCAGATACTACTTTTCACCTAGTATTTCTTATCTGCTATGTAACTTAATATTACATAAATATTATAGTGATATGAATCAAACACATGCAATGTGTTAATGCCTTGTGCTCAATTAAAGAACGTAGTTCAATGGGTTCTAACTTCAATGTCTAAGTTAGAAATAATAATCCACACAGTCGTCAAATACAATCTGTTTGCAATTACCAAAATGAAATAATATATATTAGTTTTTTATGGTTTTTAAATGACATTTTAAGCTTCCCAGGAAGTTCTCGTTTCACCCTGTCCCTAACTTACTAAAAGCCTGAAGTCTATTAGGAACTGCAACCCCCCACTTCCAAGCTAATTAAAGTGGTGGAGGCTTAATTCCCCAGAGTGGAAGCTCAGTGTGAGAAAGGTAATTTGTCTGTCCAGAACAAAGATGCAGCAGCAGCCAGCAAGCATATTTAATAAATGAGCATCAAATGTCCTCTATGATGGACACACACAACACCAATTATGTAACTATGTGGGCACTGTAAAGAGATGCGTAAACTAGAACACTCGTTGAATTTTCCTCCAACTAAAGAGATGTGATCTCTTATTTTAGTTAAAAGCACAGATAATTCTAGATGGAACCATCATCCTTGATTGTATGAAAGAATTCCAGAGCAGGCAAAAATTTACCAAAAAGAAAAATAGCCACAATTCCTGATTGTATTTACACAACTCTCTAGAAGGCAATATCCTCCTGAGGATAGCCAAGCTCCCTCCTTTAAATAATAAAAGCTATAAAATTTTGCAGGTCTTTGAATGTTACTGTTCTGAGATTTTAGTCAAGAGACTATATGATTTAAAAACTTAAAATTATTTTTCTCAGGATCTACAAAAGCCAGTGATGCAGAACAACACGTAAACTCTACATCTCAGACACTGGGAACAAATTTCAGGAGGTTGAAAGTTTAAAAAGACCAGACGACGGGGGCCGATACTTTCCATACTATTAGCTGCCTTTAAAGAAGGGATGTAGAAATAATCAACTCATTACTTCTAAGCCAGGGGATGCTTGGGTGTGTTTATCAGGCATCATGCACTAAAAATGTAATTGGTTCTGTGAATAGAAGGAAAACGGCCAAAATTAATGTCCAATTTTCCCTACCAAAAATATGGAGAACAAGAGGAGAAAATAATAAAATGGAGCTATTTGTCATTTCTCCCCATCTCATCTTCTCCAGAAAAGAAACACCACAGGGTTTTGGGAAAATAATTTTAAAGCATTCTCCAGGTCCAAAAAGGAGTTTATGTTCCACCAGGAAGTGTGTTTTCACCACCTCTTCCCCTTGTCTTCTCATTAATATCTCTCCGGACCACATTCAGCTTGCCCAAAACCCTTATTTACTAAAACTACCTTGTGAATTGACTGTGTTCATGGTGAGCTGAACACCAAGGGCAAAAATGTGAGACATTTATGCCAACAGGGAAATGTTCTTAATTAACATCACCCCCAAAACACAGCTTCTCACCAATGCCTGACGAGAACCTATCCTTAAGTTCTATTACCTTATGTCTTTTAAGAGCTATTAATTTTTGAAGGCCACCTGTCTCTTTTTGGCTTCCAACGTTAAGAAAACATACACTAGTAGGTTCTTATTCGTTGCCTAAGATATTTTGTGTTCCAAAATGAACACCGTACCTCTCCCATGCTGAAAAAGTGTGGAGAACAGAAGATTTATATGAAAGGCACAATATGTGAAATCTCATAAACATGTAAACCAGATTTTTCTCCAGTTTCTCCCCTACCTCCTCTAAATTTACATCATCTTGTACTTCAGTAAGATGGTGATGCGAGACCCTGCTCATGTTTCTTACGTGTCCTTTAGACTTAGTCCTTCGCTAACATTGCTATTGCCCCATTCAGTGCCTCAAAGTCTAGCTACATTTTCTATCTTGTCTCTACATCCTTTGCTTCTCACCATGCATGTTCGTGAGCTGTAACAATCATTTTTTATCCCTGGCTAAGTCAGGGAAAGAAACAGTATAAAACCAGCAACAAACTTAAGATATAATTTGTGGAAAAACCAAGCTCTTACTTTGGAGTGGGTGGAGAAGAGATCAACCATTTTATTCCTAGCACATTTTTTCTTTTTTTGGCTACCAAGTATAACTACAAATGGCTTTGCCTCTAAATTGAAATGGGTATCTCAAAATATTTATGTGACCCATTCAATGTTCTCAACTCTGCCCTATAAATTCACTTCATCACAATTCAAACCATAAAAGTCTATAAGTACTTACACATACTGGCACTCCTTAAAGAAGCCTGGAATGCCTCATCAATGGTGACTTGTTAATTTCCAATAAAAATTAGACTTCTATTCTTAAAATGATATTCTATGTATCTTCTCACATTACTAAAGGGTGCATATTTTGATGTAATTAACATTTACTTAATAAAGAAACAGAAAATATATTTAAAATTATCACATAAATTTGAGTAAGGGAAAACAATAAATCACTAAAATGTGGTGGTAAAATTTTAAATGGTTAAAACTTTTCAAATATTAGTCTTTTTCCCCACACACAGCATTTAAATGCATTACAGAAGACAAAGGAGTCTAATATTTTTTCCCGAGACTTTTGAAGCTTGCTAAATTCCTATTTGCAGATAAATGTTGTTTTTTTGTGATCCTTACAACAGACATTAATGAAGTTCCTATTGTAAATCCATAAAGAATTACCAAGTGAAGTGTGCACTTTTTGTTTCAATGCAATAACTCAGTGCTGTGTGATTGCCTGGGTTAATGATGAAAAAGTCAAACATACTATCAGAGCTGATGGAAAAATCTATCACCAATCTGAAATTAAAATTCATCTGTGGTCAATAAGATTTAATATCCATGCAAGTGGCGCTGTAAAGAGTAAATGAATCAATGTCATCAATACATAATCAGTATGAAATATGATGTGAATAAAATTATGCGCACGAGTCATACATTTCACTCTTTTCTGGGCCAGTGTGGAATGAACAGTCTCTTAACTGAAGGTTGACAGTAATTGTTACAAATTAGGAACAGCAGTTATCAAAATGCACTCACTTGCATAGCTATAGGACTTATTAAGGAGATTAAAATAGATCTAAAACTATCCAGTACTGGGGGTGCTGGACAACTGTTGATCACTAATTTTCCCTCTGAAGTGCCTTCTAATACTACATGATTTGTACACTTGTGTAATTTCCTCATTTCTAACTCCGGTCTGAGAACTTTCCAGTTGTGGATCAAGAATCAAGATACATAATCTTTAATGAAGCTGTTAGTGGCACAAAACGATTAGCAAGAGCTAGAACCCTGTTTTAAAAATCATAACTTATTCAAATTTTACAGGACTACCAATCAACAAAAATGCTCTCCTCTGGAATTAAGGAATGCTTTGTGAGACTGCTCTTCTAAAAATAAAAGCATCGTAAATTGGGTTTGGAAGGCAGGTGTCCGGATTCTGACTGCTGATGCAGAAATCATTCTTTCATGACAAAGACATTTATTCTCTTCTCCTATCATAAACGTTCTAATTTCCCTCCTACAATAACCTATTCACATCATGTTTCTGAATTTCAAAACTGTCAAATGGGATAAACAACGCAAGTTGAATGTTTTGTTTGACCCTGCCTGGGATTAACTACGTTCAACATCGGTGAAGCTACAGATATAACCAAGTTGGGATTTTTTTTTTTAACTACAGAAGATTCACAGTGTAATCAACTGTATTTCTGAAGCCCGTAGGTATGAGGAGTCTACATTTCTTCAGAAGGGCATGCAAAAACACAACCAGCCAGGAAAACTCCCTTGCTAGGTTAAAAAAGGTTGAACCTTCCCACTTGCTCTAATAAAGCTTATTAGGAAGCACAGGGTATTCACCTTCTGGTCTGGCAGTAGTGGATTGCTCTGAAGTGAATTCAAATGGCCATTGATGAGAGCTGTAGGTCTATCATGTTCACAAAATAAACTGCCATTGATGTAGTGAAACCGATCTCCCGGGACCAGGCGATTCCGGCAGGTAGAGCATGTAAAACACTGAAAGGGAAAAGCAAACCCACTGAAAATAAGGACAAATTAAGTCTTTTTTGGTCACAAGTTTATACGCTGTTTTGAAGCAGGTTATCTGTCAAGTACAGAGCCACTTAGGGTTTAGTGTTTTTCTGCCTTCGACATGATTCCGCAAAATAGTAGGCCAAAACGCAATCAATTGGATCAGGCTAAAGGGGGAAATAGACAGATACATGTGTGCTGATGAGTGGGGGGTGTGGCGTGTGGGGTTGTGATAATCACGGCCACGCGACAATTTCAATAGAGTCCTCCAGCCTTTGCGGCTTGAGCAAGCAGACTTCATCCAGAGAAACGCTTTGTGTCCATGTAGGAAAGGGATGATTCTTAAAAAACCAGAGGAGGAACGAATGCTACCTTAAGATGATACACGTTGCCTTGGGCCCTCATGACGAGTTCGCTCGCAGGAATGGACTGTCCACAAGCACTACAAGCACCACTGTTCCCAAATAACCTGAAACACAGATG